>NC_133547.1:40810336-41113366 GCF_048773025.1 Camelus bactrianus | reverse complement strand
GGTTAGTGTTGTGGGTGAAGGTTCCACCTCCTTCCCCAGAAGAACCTGGTAAACAACCTTAGCCCCTCCTCCCACCCCCAGACCTCCTGCAACCAGGACTGTTGCTAGAGCAACTGATTCTTTCCATTTCTTGATAAGCAGGGGACTGGTATCTGGGCCCCCTGTGGGATAAGTACCAATTTGAGTTTGGTTTCTTTTGCGTGCTGTTACAGAGAAAAAAAGAGAAAGAAAGCAAAAGGAAAACAAAACAGGTTTTGACTGCACAGCCCCATTCACCACGGGAAGCTGATACTCGTGGTTTCTCAGGTATTCACATCTTGATTGCTGCTCAGACCTCACACCCTTCGTGTGGTCCATGAACGTGCTGAGTACTGCTCCATTCTGCTTCCTCTCAGCTGCAGGGACACAAGAGAGCTCTGTTAAACATACCTCTGATGTAAGTGGCAATCGTATTAACACAGATATCCCAATTACTCAAAGCATTTTTGTAACTAAAATCCCCCTTGGTCTTCACAGGAAGCCTGCTGTTTATGTTGGGTGTGAAAGCTCCTCTGAGCACTGAGATGCTACCTTCTTGGAGCCAGGTTCAGGTTTGTGTAGTTCAATCCGCAGCACCAACCAAGGTACTTGGGACACAGGAAAGACTCAGGAAATGAGAGCTGTGAGAAAAAGTGTTACAGTGAGATGTGAAATGAGAGGAGTGGTGATATGATGAAGTAGGTTGCGGCTTCTTTCAGCTCTTAGAAAAGTCTGATATGGGCATCCATTGAGGCTGAGGCTGGTCCTTATTTTTGAGTCGGTGTGTAAATCCCAAGAGGGCGAACTCCCCGAGGGCACTGAGTTTGAGCAGCTCTGTTCAGCAGAGTCCACTTTGGGGACAGGTGTCAATTTGGTACATATAGCTAAATAGACATGTGGGCACCTATGTGAGTTCATGTGTACATACACACCTATGTGCATCTGTCTCTTTAAAAATGACTGAGACACAAGACAAAATAATATTTTCTGCAGAGGCAAAGGGAGGGAGAAGAGAGCAGTCTCTGAGACCCAAGTGGGCAGCCTTTGTCGTGAGGGGAATGCCAGTCCTGCCTCCAGCCTTTCTACCCAACCATCTTTCTCACTTCCCTTCAGGTCCCTGCCCATTATGACCTTCCTCCTTTTTCCACACGATGTCTTTCAAAGCCTTTCATCATTTCCTTAGCTTCCCCTACTCGATGGTCATGGTCAAGGTTGTTCGGCACAGTTCCTTTCTGAGCCAGGCAGGGGCAAGGGGAGAGGAAGGGACTTCGGGTGTGGGTTTGTACCTTCTTGGGCTCTGTTCTCAGGGTGACCATGGGTAGTTGGGGGTTGATGTCATTAATCAGTCAGTGAACAAGTATTTACTGATGTCTGTGTTCCAAGGCTGTGCTCATTGCTCTCTCTAGTATCTGCTCATTAAGGGGGAAAAAGAGAAAAAAAATTGAAGACAGTTATCCATCAGATCCCTTCCTTGAGCTGAAGATAGGGGCTTGGACACTCAAGTCCCAGGTTCTTATCCTGATAGTCGCTAATCAGTTGTATAATAACAAGGCTACACACACACACACACACACACACACACACACACACACACACACACACACACGGCCTGGGAGGCCAAAGACTAAGTTTTCAAAACGGGGATTTTCCTACTGCTGAAACCATGCCTGCAGTGGTGGCAGCCCTTGATAGGGACAGCCTGGGGCATAGGATGCCTCCGATAGTGTCTCTTCTGACTTGACATTCTACAATTCTAGGTTCTTTCTGTCAAGACCTGGCAAGAATATAGTTAATGAGACAAGTGAGATGTAGACAAAGAAAAAGGGTGTGGAATAAAGGGATTTTACTGTGGGCAATAAATAAGGACATTTCATTGCAATTTGTTCATTTCATTGCATTTCATTTCAGATTCATTGCATTTCATTCAATTCATTGCATTTCACTGCAAGGAGAAGAGAAGCTCAAATGAGCCAGTCAAAACTCATGTGGAAGACATCTCAGTAAACATGTTATAAAAGATTACTGTTCAAAATATCAAAAAGGTGATAGAAGATGCACTAAACTGAAAGAAAAGGTATAGGGTTGAGAAGACTCTAAGAAGAGTTAAGCTTATTAATTTATGGCTCATCTAGAGTAATTTTAGATTTACTGCGTAAGCCTTGTTTAGCCATCTCAAACCAAACTTTGACTCTGAAATGTTAGTTACTGTAGTCATGGGACAGAGATGGTTTTTAAGTTTCCCTCAGTGGGATGAGAAAAATATGTAGTTCTGGGGAAATGTACAAGTAAACAAGGAGGCAATAAATAGATGAATGTAGGATCAGTACTTTGGGTAAACTGTGTTCATTCAGGTAAAGTAATGTATCTTCATGGTGCTGGTTTGGTTCTGTTCTGTCCACTTGCCACGCATTTAGCAGGTAGATATGTTTGACTTACAAGACTTGTTTACACATTTAGGAGATGTGATTGTTGGATTAATATGTCTTTCCTGCCAGAAGTTTGCATCGTTGGAGAACTCAGTCATTTTGCACTTCTAAACGTAGAAATGCCTAAGGATCTTTGATGAATTACAAAGCCATGCATGACCTTCATGTAGGGCCCCCTTCTTTTCCTGCTACAATGGTGAATGGGGGGCTTATTTCCCTATAATTTCTGTAGAATTATCTGCCTTATCTCTAAGGGGTCATTCACATCGCTGAGGACTTTTAGTAGCTGTGACTCCTCTTACAATGAGCTTCTGTCCCATACATGAAAAAGCAACAATAAGAATAGCAACAAAACTCAAATAGACTGGGGAATTCCTTGGTGTGGAAGGTAGGGCAGTTTAGGAGCAGCAAGCAGACTGGCCTGATTGTAATCACACAAGGTATCTGTCCTAGGACATCGTGGGAAGCTTTGAGGACCGGATCACTTGTCAGCTCAAGAACCTAGAGATAAGGTTCCCATCCTAGTGGGAATTTAAAGGTTCACTTTACCTGCTGTGTGACCTTGGGCAAATTTCTTAGCATCTCTGAACCTGTTTCGTCATCTGCCAAGCAGAGCTAGTAACACCTAGCTCAAAGTGTTATTAGTAATGCTGATTTGCAATAATATTTGTAAAGTGCTTAGCATAGTTCCTGGAACATATAAAGAGCTCAGTCCATGAGAACTGTCTGTTCCTATTAAGTGAATGGCCAAAGAGGACTAAGAAACTCCTCTAAGTTATTATCAAGGTGTTGGGACTGTAGTTCGGCTCATCAAATACATACTAACCATGAACTAATGTCATAGTCATAGCACTGGGGTTTATTCATATTTGTTCAACAAACATTTATTAAGCAGATGTTTTTTAGGGACATTGGTTTTGCCTGTTGGTTGTTCAGAGCCCTGACTAGTACTGAAAAGACACCTCCAAATTCTTACACTTTTTGTTCTTTTTCTTCTGAATGTATTCTGTATTCAGAGTGGTTTTTAAAAAGGAGATATTGCTAAGTGAAAGAAGCCAGCCTGAAAATGCTACATGCTGTATGATTCCAATTCTATGACATCCTGGAAATGGCAAAACTATGGAGACAGTAAAAAGACCAGTGGTTGCCAGGGGTTCCAGGAAGGGAAGGAGGCATGGATAGGTGGAATACAGGGGATTTTTAGCGCAGTGAAACCATTCCATGTGATGCTGTAATGGTGGAGACATGTCATTACGTATTTGTCAAAACTCAGAATTTACAAGACAAAAAGCAAACCCTAATGTTAACTATGGAATTTAGTTAATAATAGTGTATCAGTATTGGCTCATCAATTGTAACAAATGTACTGCACTAATGCGAGATGCTAATAATTGGGAAAACTATGTGTGAGGGTCGAAGTGAGGGAATATGTAAGAATTCTCTGTACTTTCCATTCAATTTTTCTTAAACCTAAAATTGTTCTAAAAATTAGTCTATTAGCTAAAAAAAAAAAAAAAAGGAATTAGAAATTTCACTACCCATTTTGTCCCCTAGTCCTACCTCCTAAAGATTAAATTTGATTCCACAGGCTGGAGTGCAGGTTTTTTCATCATGTCCCTGAAACATGCTGTGTTTCTCTTAATCCCAGCATCTCTACGTTATAATATCCTTCCCACAAGAATGCAAATGCTTATTCATCTTTATGAGATCACATCAGTCTTCTGTTCAGACCTCCCAACGGCTTCCCATTCCAAGCGCTTTGTGTGTATTAACTCATTTAATCCTTAAAACAACACTGTGAGGGGTCTTGTCTCCATCAAATACGAGAAAACTGAATCACAGAGAGGTTAAGAAATGTGTCCTATGTAACGGAGCTGGTAACTGGCAGAGCTGGGATAGCCTCCTAAGTGGGCTGGCTCCAGAGTTTGCAGAAAAGTACCAGAAAACCCCAAAATGTGTTGAGTTGCAGGTCACACACATTTTGGGGTGGTGAAATCATTTTAGGGTGCCTTATATAAGCATATTTTTAAAAAATTCAATAATAGAATGGAAGAAAAAAGAGGAATTCCCTTGCACATAGTCGGAGTGGTATTGTTTTGTGAAACTTTTGTGTTTTTTGGATACGACCTGTCTGTATGTGTGTTTGTGCTGAGTGCCGTGTAAAACGTATTTGAAAAGCTCATTGCATTAATCTGCAAGGAGAGTTGTTACCTCAGGTAATAAGAAGCACAGAGCTGAGGCAGCGCCAGGCTCCTGCCAGCCCAGTCATACCTGGATCCCGCCTGTTACTCTGCGAGCTGGTTTGTCCTGTTCTGCTGCATGTGCTGGCTTCATCTCAGCAGGTCCTGCCATCATATCCAAACTGAGTGATGTCCAGAGGTGGAAAAACACCATCCCTTCTAGAGAAATCTATGCCAGAAGTCTTCAGCAGATTTCCCCTTGACCAGGGTAGACACTTCCTTACCTCTCACTGGGCCAGAGCTAAGTCACATGCCCACTTTAAGTCATTCGTGAGAATGGAGACTAGGACTGCTATGATCAGATTCCACTGATCTGATAAAACTCTGAATAAAGATTTCCAGCAAAGACAAAAGTCACAATGGTGTGGACGGGGTATAGCTCGGTGGTAGAGTGCATGCTTATCACGCATGAGGTCCTGGGTTCAATCCCCAGTAACTCCATTAAAAAAAAAAAAAACTTTCTAAAAAATAAATAAAATAAAATTATGACATATGAGATAACCACAGGGGAACAAATAAAGGTCACAATGGGTGTTAAGCAGCCTAAGTGTTTGCCTTGAGTAGAACTTGGAAGACCAAAAATGTTTCAAGTAATTTTCTGTCTTCTTAGAGATGGAAGCTTAGGGCAGACTACTCATCTAGTCATTCACCATTAATTCCATTGAGAAATATTTAGCAATATCCTAGTGTGTGCCTGGCACTGTGCTAGGCACTGGGGACACAAAGGTGAGTAAAAGAGACATGATCCATGCATCCTGGGGGTGACTCTAGGAAGGGAGAGAGTTGTTACACAACTAATCTCAGAAATATATGTGTAACTATAAATCGTTAAGTGCTTTTAAGAAAACAAAGGAAACAGTGTGATCTGAGGTTGTAAAAGGAGGATCTGATTTAAATGGGGTGGAGAAAGTCAAGGTTTGGTCAAGGTTATCCAAATATAGAGCAGAGGCCCTTGTCTAGGAGAGAGAATGTAAAAGGTGGTCTTTGTTTCCAATTTTCAGATGTCCTCTCCTAATACTGGGAATCATTGATGATTCCTGGAAGATGTATAGGCTATCGTTCAAGTCATTTCTCACAGGAGATCAGAAGCCAAGACTCCAAGGTGGCTTGAAGGACAGATAGCTGAGCTTCTGTGAACCTCAAGCTGTGAAGAGGAATTGTACGGGACTATGGACCGCGTTATTCTGTACTGAAGGACCCATTCTTTGGAGGTGTTTTGTTTTTGTTGTTGTGGTTCTAGTGCTTTGTGCCAAAGGATAGGATCACATCCGGTGTCTGGGGCAGCAGTCCCCCTGAATGTAATAAACCTCACCACTGTCAATCATCCTGGAATATGTGAGTACTGAGGCAGGGCTGGACTCAAGGGCATTTCCACCGCAGCCAGGTCCCTGCAACATGGGGGCAGAACCTGGGAGCAGGCAGAGAAGTGCCAGGAAAGGACCCATCTGCAGAACCCAAGAGCAGTGATACTCTGTTTTCAAGTTCTCTGTTTTGCAGTATACTTCTCTTATCACAAGACCTTCAGCAAGTCCTAAGAAACCTTATTTCCTGATCTCAGGTACCACTGTATGGAACTGGAGATAGAACCAATGTCCAAGTTGGGCAAAACAGTACAGGGGAGAGCAGGAGTTGTCTTGAGACAAACATGCATAACCATGGAAGGAGAAAGTAATAGTTTGGATCCCTGTTGCAGACTGTGATGACAAGCAACTGCCAGAACTGGTCTGCGGAGCATGTAAACACTTTTTACGGATTTCCCAGAAATACCTGGAAAGAGGAGCCTGGTAATAAACAGTGCTTCTGCAATTAAAAAGAAGAAGCTGAGACTACAGTGATTCGGGCATTAAAGGGATATGTGAAGTTTGGACTTTGGAATTACTAATCTATTCTCTCTGGTTTTCACAAGCACCCTGCAGAGTGATTTGGCTATTTTGGGAGAGTGAGGCGTAGGAAATGCCTAACCCAAGGCAAGTAAGCGGCAGCCTGGGGCTAAGTCCAAGCACCCCAGACCGTTGTGTTGTGCCGTGTACATTCCCTGAATGAAACTGACCTGTGCGCTTCCTTTCAAGACCTTTGGGAAAAGTGGGCTGGTTTATTTTCTTCCGCTCCACAGCCAGACTCTGAGAGAATAGCCAGAGGAATAGGGTGGGGGACAGTAACCACAAGAAGAAAAAGGGGGGAAAACCTTTTCTCTTAGCAGAAACTGAAGCATCTCATTTTATCCTTTAACTTCCCACTTCCTCATCTACAGATTAATCCACACCTATACCCATTCCCCCCAAACAGAGCTCTTTCTCCCATTTAAAGCCAGTCTTCTGCCAAAGCCCGGACTTCATCGTCTCCCTCTCCTTTCACATCTTTTTCCACCTGCCTCTCTCTTGTACTCTACATCTCTTCCCTCCTGCTTCCTCCCCTGGTGCCCATAAATATGCTCTCATCTTTCCCATCATAACCCCGCACTTTAATCCCGAGTTTCCTTCAAACTATGGACCAATTAACTTCTTTTATATTGTTATCCACACTTCTCAAAAGTGTAGATTTACACTTGTTAACTTCATCTCCTTCCATCCCAATAATTTCTCAATTCATTCTCATTTATGCCACCCTCATATCCTAATGAACACTTTTAAAAAACGTTTTAAAGTTTCATGTACTTATAAAAAAGTTCATCAAGGTGTACAGTGCAAAGAATGATCACATAGTGAACATAGTAAACCTCTGTGTCTGCCACCAGATTAAGAAATAGAACATTACTAGCACCCCGGAAATCCTGTAGTGTTCTTCCAACCATTACTTTCTCCTTCCTCCCTAAATGGAGCATCATCCTGACTTCTCATTCCATACATTAGTTTTGCTTGTTTTTAACTTTGCGTAAATGGAAACTAACAACATGGCCTCTGTTTGTGTCTGGCTCTTCTGTTCAGCATTCTGTTTGTGTGATGTGGCTATGCTACTGCAGGCAGCCGTGGTTTATTCATTCTTACTGCCGTCTAGTACTCCATTTTAAGAATATGCGGCAATTCATCCATTCCACTGTTTATGGACATTTGAGGTTATTTCCAGTTTGAGGTGATTTCAAATAAAATTCAATATAAATATTCTTGTATACATCTTTTTGGTGGGCATTATACACACATTTCTTCATCTGTTTTTAAAGGAAGGAAGTAGTTTGGTTGTGAGACAGGATGGACGGGAGCAGGGCACAGCCACTCAAGGAATAACAGCAACCAAAATGGTGGAAGATTCACCTCCTAGCTGGCCTTGAGGATTAAGAGGTTTGACTTCTAGCAGACCTGGAGCTTCATTATATGCTCATCGTAACAGTGTGATCAAATAACATGCCCGCAGGCACCATGACAGTCCCAAGGCTAACCGCAAAAGGCCAAAGAATGGGCCATGGTCTAATTCCTGGTAATCTCAGCCCCTTCCCCAGGGCAGTTGGAATGATCCCACCTGTAGACGTGTGAAGCTACCGGACCATAAAAACTGACAATACCACACCTAGTGGCCTTTTCGCTCCCTCCCCTTCAGAGACGGCCCGCACTCTGTCTATGGAATGGAGTGTGTACCTACTTTTACTTTAGCCGGAGCACCCAATGGCCGCACTTATTTCCTTGCATTTCTCTTGCCTTACACTTTATGTAGTATGTATCTCTCTAAATAAATCTGCCTTTACTTAGTGGTGGCTCGCACTTGAATTCTTTCCTATGCAAAGCCAAGGAACCACATTTGTGGGGGCACATCCCAGGGGTTCAAGCGAGACATGGGACACAGCCCTCCTCAAGCCCCACATCCGTTTTCCTGCATCAGTTGGGACCACCATAAAATAGGTTGGGAAAAATTAAGGCACAATTATAGTCAGCCAATTGGAAAAGTTAACCATGAACAACTACTATACTCACACAGAAATGCATAAGACATGAATGCAGCCAAAAGAAGGTACTGGGGGAAGATATGTCTCCTCGTGTGTGGAAATAGACAGAATATGGAACAGAAACTGTGCAATTAAGACTGTGTAATTCAGCACAAAATTGCATAGGCCCAGAGTAGAAGCAACTTTTAGAACCTCCGGGCTAAGACTAGACAGTTTAATATCAGGCTGGATTCCTCACTCCTGCTCACCCATAGTCTGTGACAGGAGAGTCACCTGGAGACCACGCATGACAGAAGAAGGGGGCTGTAGGTCTGGGGGACATTTCTGTAGATCCCAGACATATATCTGCCACAGTGTCCTCTTCCCTCTGCCTTCCACACCTGAAATTGAAGCTAAAATCTCTGTGAATGGAAAATTTTCATATAAGCTCTGCACTCTCTCTACGGTTTCCACCCTACAGATACAGGTCCTGCGAGGGAGAGGGGAGCCAGGGCAGATTCCAAGAAATAAGTGGGGCTTATCAAATGCAAATTTCATCCCTGACAACTGAAGCTTGAAATCTGGGCATACATGGAAGCCAGCGAAGGTGAGAAGGGTGGAGAGGAGCTGAAAGGCTGTACTGGGGTGCGGCTAGCTGCAACTGTCCTCACCATCCTCATCATTATTATCATCTCCCTTTAAATTTAATCACATAAGAGTTTACAAAGAACTTTCTATCCCTTAACTTTCACATCTATGCGGGTGGCAGGGCCAGGATTACCCTTATTTTGCTGATCTGCCCCAGAACAAGCTGGATAGAAGGCGGGGTCAAGACCCTAACCCGCATCTTCAGTCCCTCCTCAAGAGCCGCCAGGTCTCGGGTCGGTTCCTTGGGGAAGCGGAATCGGAAAAAGAGCAATGCTTCTCCCCACGGGGGAGAAGGACAAATACGGGTAAGAGATCTGGAAATGGCCAGAGGCTAAAGCAGTAGCAGGGGTGAGATGGATGGGTTGGAAAGGTGTGCCGTCTCTAAAAACTCTATCCCCTTCTGGGAAAAGTCCGGAGCCACCAGGAAGGTGCACAGATGCCCACCGGGCGGGCACTCCCGGCGCTTGCCGCGGAGGTAGAGGGTGACTTCGTTGCGACCCCGCCCGCATTTGGGGACTGCGGGGCTCGGAAAGTCACGCTTCCCGGGGTGCCCCACGGAGGGTGGGAGCGAGGTGGCACCGCCCCTCCCGGACACGCGTCGAGCGCCCTCTGTCACCCCAGCCGCCCAGCCCGGGGCCGAGGGAAGAGCGGGCCCGCCCAGGTGCGCCGGGGGTTGGGCTGGAGTCCGGAAGGTGCGCCGCCCCGCCCCGGGCCTGTTCCCTCGGACTCCCCCCCGCGTGAAAGTGAAAGTGTCTGGCCCGCGGAGGTCGCGCCTTGGGGGGCGGGGCCGGCGTGGACCTGGGAACTGGCGCCGGGCACTCGAGGGGCCATGGATGGGCTCGGCCGCCGCCTGCGAGCCAGCCTGAGACTGAAGCGCGGCCGTGGGGGTTAGTGCCGGGCCGGGGCGCACCGGGGCGAGGGTGCGGGGACAGCGAGGGGACCGCGGGCCAGAACAGGGCTTGATCGGGGCAGGGGGCCAGGGGACGGCGGTGCGGAGGGTTGCGATCCGAGAGCAGTCTGAGGGTCATCGCTGGGGGCTGGGCAGGGGTCAGGTGAGCTGGAGGGAGGGCGCAGGTGGAGGTGGAAACCGGCTGGTGGGGACTGGGTCGGAGGTCAGAAGAGAAGCCATGCCAGCGGGGGTGAGGGGGAGGCTGCCGGCCAAAGGAAGCCGTTGTGGGGCCCCGGGGCCACGTGTCCTTCCAGCCAGGAAGCTTGTGGGGCAACCGCAGAGTTCCTGCAGCGCCGGGGCCACGGCGCGCCGCCCGGAGACCCCGCCTCAGCCCCCGGCCGCCCGCCCCACCCCGCCCCGCCCTGCCCCGCCTCGTCTCGAGGTCCAGGGACGCCTCCGGTGGGAGCCCGCGACCCAGCCCCGCTCGCGGCCGCCGCCCACCGAACTGGTCTTCCCGACGTGCTCCCCCCACCACACCACCCAAGGGCGGCGGAGAGCCCTGGAGAGTGCGGCCGCAAGCAGAGCTGGGGTGGAGCCTGTTCAGCCGATTCCTTAGAATCAGACAAGTCTAGCGCCCCACCCCTGATCTTCTCTCAGTGAAGTGAGAATATTTCTTCCGTCCAGGGTGGTGGGGATTCAATTAAAGTCAACATTCGTTTCCTTTCTTCTCAGCAGGGGCGCTGAGCTTTGGAAGGCAGATTAGGAATTCATTCATTTTTTTTCATTCATTCAACAAACATTGCTGCTTACCACTAGCCAGTCCGGTGGCCAAGAAGCCATAACCCTTAGATAATTTGCCCAGAGGTCCCACCTTCTGAGAAGAAAGGAGCTGGATTGGAGAGTAAGCAGGGGTCATTCTCAGACAGCCCACCTCTCTTAACACTGGCAATCAAAAGGTGGAGTGAGACCTCCTCTTACTCCAAGCCCCAGAGCAGGAGAGCCCTGCAGGGAGAGACTGGTGCTCCTTCTGCCATTACCCCTGCCCCCTACCCCCAGCCCTTGCCGTTCTTCCTAAACACAGTTTTCCAGTGTCTATCTGGTCATTCATTTCCTCTACCAAGGATCAGAGACCATGGATGGGGACGGAGGCCTGGGAGTCTGTGGTGGCAGGAGCGGATGTAGGGTGGGGCTGGTGGTCCCTCTCCTCTGGAGAGCACCGGCCTGGTCATTCCTGGTCTCCCTCAACCCTCAGAAGTCTAGGTGAATGGAAGGCATCGGTCTGCTCCCTGCAGCCCAGAGTTGCTCCCACACACCTGGTCCCAAAACAGGGCTGATGATTGTGCCCATAGGAGCTTCCTGGACATTGAGGACCTGTGGATGAGCAGCCAGTATGACTTGACCTGAGGTCTGGCACCTGTCAGGCCAGGGGACTGTGCCCTCTTCATCTTCCATACTGTCCTCCGCCTTCCTGGGGAGTTCCCCGTCCTTCTTTGCCTTTTTGGCTCCAAGGCAATTGTGTGGTCGGAGGGTGTGTGTGTGTGTGTGTGAGTGTGTGTGTGCGCGTGTGTGCGTGTGTGTACACGTGCATGTGTAAATCATCTAGATGGGGAGGAGTGTCAGTGGTGGTGGTCTTGGGTTGAGAGCAGCCAAGCTAAAAGAGGAGGAACCAGCTTTCCGGATCAAGGTTCTAGAAAGTCCCTACACCCGAATTCTGCTAGTTCTGGGACTTTTCAGCAGAGGGCTGTGGGAGGGGCTTCCTGATGGAGGAACAAGTGTAACCAGACTCCTGACTTCCCTAGAAAGGGTGGCTCCCTTCTCAACTGAAAACTCAGGATAATTATTTCTTTCTAAGGCGCTGAGGATTAAATGAGATGACCTATATTAAACATGTGTGTTTGATGGATGTTTTCTCTTCTGTTAATTAACCCCCTTTGAAAGGGAGGAGAAAGCAATCTTTATCTGGATTTTTTGGACCTCAGCCCCAAAGTCCAGTAACTTCTTTTGAGTTTGTGAGTTTTGCTGTGCTCTTGGCTCTCCTGATAAAGCAGGAAGAAATGGGCCGAAAATGCAACTCAAAGAATTTAGGGAAAGAAATCATTTCCCGAGGTTCTGGAATGATCAGTAAAAAAAAAATTGAGGGTCTCTAGGTCTTTTGCAAACAGGAGGCATTCCCCATTTGTGGGATGTTTGGTGTGCACTGCATCCAGAAGGCCAGAGCATAGACATGAATCCCTCATAATTCCCACTCCCAAAACTTTCTGTTGGTAGTCCCTAAATAGTCCCTGAATCACTCTGTGCCTCAGTTTCTCCATCTGTATCAGAGATGCTTGTTCCTCGGACAGGAGGTGAGGATTGTGTTGAATAGTCTGCGCAGGTTGCGAGTAAGGTGTGGCGACAGATCCAAGTGTTCCAGGTCATTGTTCCCACAGTTACAGTATTTGTAACATCCTTATTTATCGTGGTTAGCATTATCCCCAGGAGTCACGGCTGGGCCACTGAGTACTGGCTTTTACTAGTCCCCAGAAGCCAGGTCTGGAGCTGTTAAGGGCAAGCAGTCATCTCCCCTATTTCAGCACCCCACTTTCTTCCAGAGGGCTACTAACTCTTTACAGGAGTGGCAGACCCTGGCACCAAACCTTTTTGCCTCCTGGCAAAAGTCTTTTTCTTTTATCATGTGCATTTACACATTCAAGGGTTTGTGTGAGAATCCTAGGCGATTCCTTATTGCTATCCTTTCTCTCTTCCCCATCCTCCAGACACCAATCTGTACCCTAGAGCCCCAGGGGCCTGCTGCTCTGCTTTTAGCCTGGCAGAACGGTTGACCTGGTCCAACAGGCATAAAAGACTGAGCAAGAGTGGGAGTGGGGTGGAGATCAGACAGGTGATTTCCACTGCCACTGAGTGCCCCTCAGGCTGCGGATGCAACCAGTCCCTTACAGTACACCAGGGAGAATGTCCTGAGTCCTTCCCATCTGGGAGGAGGGATTCTACACTGGAGCCCTGGAACAGATCCCATGAGACAATAGGTCCCAGGAGCCCCTTAGGATGTATCGCAGCGGGTGAGAGATGCACCACTGTAGATCGTCCTGAAATATTAGGAACTCTCCTGCTCAGAGATGAAATTTGCTCTCTATTTCGCCACCAGGAGAGGAGGCTTTTATGTTTGTATTGATATCCAGGAATTCCTCTTGCTAGAACAAATTTCTCCACTTAGATAATGATTGGGCCAGGTCTATTGATCTTAATCAGGGGAGGCAGTGACATGCTCTCTGTGGGGAGTGTTTGGTCCCGCGCTCTTGCTTGTAACCTTGAAGTCCTGGAAGTTCCACAGCGGAGCAGGTGGCCTTGCAGGGGTCATCTGCAGCTGTTGACCAAGTTAAGAAGAGAGAGGTCAGGAATCGGTTATGAAGACAGAAGATCCCAGTCCTGGGGCCGGCGAAGTCCAGCGCTCACAGTTTGATGCTATCAGGCATTCTTCATTGTCCGGAGGTTGTAAGGAAACTCGTTTCACAATCTGCAGCCCAGAATTGAAAGTCCTTAGCCCAGAAGCAGCCGGGCTTTGGAGGTGTTTGCCTATGACCTTTTCTCTCACCACACCCTGGGGCTCTTGGGAGGAGCTGAGGTCTGAGCTGCAGTGCCAGGATGCTGTCTCTGTCAGTGCGGGCGTTCTGCTGCCTTCCTGGGTCCTGTCACAACCTTCTTGCTCAACCACCGGGTGCGCAGGATGGAAACTGCTCTCCCCGATCTGGAAGACAGTGCGTGGCTTGGCTTCTTAGAGTTGTGGCTGGAGACTGAAACAGCCGCCCCTTTACCGGGCTTTCTGTAACCAGACCGTGTTGGGGGACAGGGAAGCTCTCCATGCCCTACAGGCCCAAGAAGATGGAAAGACGAGTGGTAGGCAGGATACTCAGGCGCCTCCCCAACTGGCTGCTGCGAGGACGCCGAGCAGGTCTGGACTGGATCGCCCACTTCCCTTTTTCCGGGGTGGTCCTCTTCGAGGAGGTTGCTTCTTCCTTGAAATGTTTCTTTTTCTTCTTCCTTTTATATTTCAGCCTCCACCTGGCTCCCCATGTGACTGTGCTCGGAGGTTTCCCCTTTTGGTCTGCAGAGTCGGTCATGCCCTCTGTGGGGGTTGGTGTGGTCACAGCCACGTGGCTCTCGAGCCTGTTCTGATTTATTGAGTCCAAGTCTGCTTGGGGCACAATGTCTCAGGTAGTCAGAGTCTCTGTCACCCTGGGGCCAAGGGCCTCCCAGGCGGCCTCCCCAGTACATTTCCTTGACTGCTGAATCTGTGTTTTCTTTCCTCCTCTTGGCTCCTTGTGGCTCCAAATCTTCCAGGGCAGGCAAAGAAACTGTCCAGTTGGCTCTGATTCTGTGCCGGGATCTGAGGCGGTGGGCGGGCTCCGGGGACCTCAGCGTTGGCATGGCGGCTTGGAGGTGTGGAAGTTGCCCAGAGCTGCACAGCCTCCACCTGGGGCTTGGATCAATGAGATACCAAGTGAGCCCTGGTGTCTTGGTTTCAGTGCCTCTCCGGGACAGTTCGGGGGAAGCTGTAAAGGAACCAGAAAGAGCCCAGGAGCACTATCTGCCCAGCTTTGCTGGAGGGCAGCATTTCTTTGAGTACCTCCTTGTGGTTTCCCTCAAAAAAAAGCATTCAGGGGAGGACTATGAGCCCACGATCACCTACCAGTTTCCTAAGGTAAGGACTGAAGGAGGGGGCCGGGGGTGGAAGAGGACTGCGGTGTTTGAGAGGCGGTGGTGGTGGGGGTGCCCTTTCCCTCCCTGACTGGGGCTGGAGTCTGGAGCTGTCCTGAGCTCACCACTCCTGTTTCCTGCAGGCCCAGCCCTGTTTTCTGTTATCACCCACAGAATCTAGGTCTGGCATCTTTGTGAGGAACTGACCTCGGCTCCCTAGCCGGGAAATGAGGCTAGTTCTTCTGCCCTTTTGGGGAGCCTCCTAGTTCTTTCAAATTCCATCCTCAGCCACCCTGCTCTGTAGAGAAGCTTACCTTCTGCCACAGGTTCTTGGAGGAACCCTTTCCCTGCAGTGGATGGGAAGGAGAGGGCAGGACAGGTACATAGCTGATGAGCAGACATCAGTCTCCTTCTTGTCTGGTCCTGCGGTGGGTGAAGCGGTGGGGTTAGCTTCGCTTACCCTGTCCAAGCGGCGACTGAGCTGGCCACATCTCTTCTCTGATGTGGTCCTCCCAGGAAGCCAGGCGGTCTCTGGGCCTTTCTGTATTCAGCATGGTCCTGGCTCCCTTCCTAACTATGTAGATCCCTGGGATACTCAAGTCCAACTCAGGTTCATGTAGCCTTGGCCCAGGAAGAGCTCCTTCGGCCCTGGGGTTGTGCCAGCCAGAGACCAAGGATGCAGTCTCTGTGCAGAGTGACGGGCAGAGATACGCTTGGAGCCGCAAGCCAGTAGAAAAGCTTATTCTCAGACTGCTTTCGAGCCTCAAGAGAAGCCCACCAGGCCTCAAGCCCTTTCCACCTGCTCGTACCTCCAGCAGCCCACCTGTCTCTTTTCCTCTTCCTTATAGAGGGAGAACTTGCTTCGGGGCCAACAGGAGGAGGAGGAGCGGCTGCTCGGAGCCATCCCCTTGTTTTGCTTCCCAGATGGGAATGAGTGGGCTCCACTCACTGAGTATCCCAGGTAATTGCCCGGCCCTAGGACAGAGGAATCTGGGATTGGAGGAGAAGGGATAAGTGTGAGCCACGTGATTCCTGCGCCCCTCTCAGATGGAGTGTATGCTGATTTCTCACCAGCTTCCTTCCTGATGGGGAGGGACCGGAGTTCATTCATTTCTAAACATTTGCCTGGGGTCGGTCTCTGGAGGCAAGCAATCTTAGCTAACCAGGTTGACCAGTCCTTTCTGTCCAGAGAAGGGCAAGTTTCTCTCACCTGTCCTGGGAGTGAGAATTACTGTGTTTTGACTGCCTCTGACAGAAGACGGCCTTAAGAGAAGGCCTTTGGTCTCTAAGGAGTCCCTTGTATGGCAAAGTCTTTTATACCTTGAGTCCTGGAACTTGACTGCCTGAGCTCAAATTTTGGCTTTATCACTCATGAGGTGAATGACCTTGGATAAGAAACACTCCCTCAGAGTCTCAGTTCCTTCATCTTTAAAGTGGGGAAAGTCATTGAACGTACCTCAAAGAGTTGCTCGGAGAATTAAAGGAGGTGATGCATTTAAAGCTTGACACCAATAAGCACTTTAGGTAAATTACTGGTGTTCCAATTACTCTCAGGATCAGTCAGCAGCTCTCCTTGACCCATCTCACCCGCCTTGGCACCCCTCTGGTGCTGGCCGCCGTCCTGTTTTAGAAGCTGGTGAGCAGGTGCTAACTAGGTCTTGTCTGCTCATCCTCAGGGAGACCTTCTCCTTCGTTCTGACCAATGTGGATGGAAGCAGGAAGATCGGATACTGCAGGCGTCTCTTGGTCTGTGCAGCTCAGAACTGCCCCCTCTTCCCTGCAGCCTGCTCCGCTCCGCAGCTGGGGTTGCTCAAGCCTCAGCTGCAAAAGCCAAGTCTCCCTGGCAGTGGTGGTTGTAGACTGAGCACAGCCCAGCACCTGCTGCCATGTTAGTGCCGTCTGCAGCCTCACAAGAATGAGGACACACACCCCTCCTCACCCACCCCGGGGACCTTTGCTTTGGTCTTTACTCTCTCCAGCTTTCAAGCGTTCCTGTGTGGGGGAGGCTTCAGCACAATCTGCCCTCCACCATCTCTATCCAGGCCTCGTTGCCTTGGCCCCTGGGGCCTCCCAGAACCTGGCCTGGGATTTGAACATGGTTTAATCCTTGGGTCTCTCTACGGCACTTTCAGAGCGCCCCCCTCCCTAGCTTTTTTCCTCATCTCTACAGCACACATGTTCCCTCTTTGCTGACCCCTGATGGTGTTGGTGCTGCCCATGAGCCATCCACCCCCCTTAAGGCCATCTTTTTTTTTTATTTCAGTGACCGCTCTGGCCTCCCTGCTGCCGGTCCCTTGAATGGGACCTCTGTGCAGCCAGGCCTTTCTCCATCCGGCCCACCACCCTCGGGGAATCCCCCAGCCCCAGCCACCAGCCCCGTGCCCCATCAGCCCCAGCTGGGCGGAGGCCCTGGGGGGGAGGCTGTGGCACTGAAGGAGCCTCTCTGTCCCTGCAGCCCGCCGGCCGTGGCCCTCGCCTCCCCAGGGTGTACTGCATCGTCAGCTGCATTGGCTGCTTCGGCCTGTTCTCCAAGGTAGGGGCGGAACAGGATTCCTCGGGGCCAGTTGGGCCTGTTCAGCCTCCAGGTCTGCCTGGCCGCCTGTCCTGCCCGTGCTCCCTGCACTCCTCCCCCACGGTCGGGGTCAGGCTAGGCACACGGGGGGAACCGGCAGAGAGGTGCTTGGGCTTGACTTGATTTTCGGGAAAAGTGGAAACTGAACCCAGAAGACTACTTCCCCTGCAGCAGAGAATCCGCTGCTCTAGGGCAGAGAGTATAGCTCAGCTGTAGAGCGCATGCCTAGCATGCATAATGTCCTGGGTTCAATCCCCAGTGACCAGTGATTTCCCTAAAAAAAAATTAAAAAAGAAGAAAGAAAGAAAGAGAATCTAGTAAGATCTCTAGTAAGAAGGCAGCTGGAGCAGGACAGTGGGGAGAGCTCCACATTTGGAATTCGGAGTTTCAGTTTCCTTGTCTGTCGAATGCATCCCTCCCCTTCTATTTCATGGGTTGGTATGAGGTGATATGTGAACAAAGCAGAGCACTAAACAAATATATAGACTATGCAATGGGACTTGGGACTTGAGGGGGCTCCCTCTGACTCCTTTCAGGGTAGAAGGGAAGTTGAGGTTTCCAAGGATTTCTGCTGTAGCTAATTTGTGTGGCTCTGTGCCTGAGCTGGGTTCAGAGAGGAGTCCTTCAGAGTGGATGGGACATGTCTTAGTGGCACAAAAGGGCGTCAGTGTGCTCTGCCACAGGCATCCATCCTTTGGAAGGATGAAGGCAGTAAACTCCGTCAGCCTTTGCTTGGGCGGAGTGTTCATCTGTGCGGAGTTCTGAGCGATGGAGGCCGTCCCTCCCTGGGGAGTATCCAGTGGAAGTTGAAGGGCAGAGTGGCACCCAGCAGGCCCAGCTTCCATGCTCCTACTCCAGCCAGGACAAACGAACAAGGTACCATCGTGGATGATGAGTTTACTCTAGGACGACTTCCTGGGGAAGGTCGTCTATGTTGATGTTCGGAGAAAGGAGGAATATGGATTGGTAGACAGAGGATGAAAAGAATAAGGCTAGGAAAAAGGGGGTTTTGTGCAGGAGATAAACAGCAGACTTGTTTCTGCCAAAGAAGAAAGAGAACCAGTTAAGGATTGGCTGGACCAGCGTGGGAGACTCACATATGAGATCTCTGCCACCCGCCCAGTAGCATCCCTTTGAGTCATGTCTCCTGGGGTCCTTTTTTGTGCAGATCCTGGATGAAGTGGAGAAGAGGCATCAGATCTCCCTGGCAGTCATTTACCCATTCATGCAGGGCCTCCGAGAGGCAGCCTTCCCTGCTCCTGGGAAGACCGTCACCCTCAAAAGCTTCATCCCCGACTCAGGCACTGAGGTTGGTGAGCAAAATGGGTGAGACCCTCCCCAGCAGGAGGGGCTGGGTTTCTGTGGCACGGCTCCTCATGGAGCTTCCATTCAGCAGGTTCACATTCAGAGAAACTGAGCCAGGTAGGGAGTGGGGCTTGGCTTGAATTATTCACAGAGCTAAATATCAAACCCAAATTTTCTGATCCTTCCAACCTGATGCTCACAAGGACCTAGTCACTGCTCAAGCCACCAACATTTTTATTTATAATAAATAAGCTATGTAAGCTGAGGCTCCTGGTACTAGAATGGCCTTTGCCCCCAGCCCCTAAACTGCCACTTTTCCCCATTACCTCCCTTATCTTCCTGTTTCTGTCCTGTATCTCTACCTTATGGCGTCCACCTGTCTGTTTCTTATCACTCATCCCCAACCCTGAATCCCCACCCATGCCATATGGGGGATGTTACTGTTTTAAGACACTGAGCGGACAACGCAGCAGGTAGAACATTGTTTTAAGAATTCCAGCCCTGATCCATGGTACTCTGGATAATCTGAGTGTCCCTTTGAACCTTGGTTTCCCCATATAAGAATAAGAGGAGGGGGCTAGGCTTTTTCACTTACTCAAAAAGCAAGTATGAAAGGCCTGCTGTGCTCCAGGGTGCACTATTTTCCGGCTCTGAAGTGGTAAATAAAATGAATGTGGTTCCTGACCTTATGGAGCTAAAAGGCCAGTGGGGGAGGCAGACGTTAAATAAGTAAACACACACATGAATAGATAATCAAAACTTGTATGATTGTGACGAAAGGAAAAGAAAACAGGATCCTGGGTGAGAAAAGGGTGAGAAACACGTGTTGCATTAGGGGGCCCAGGAAGGCCTTTGAGACAACAAGGAGGGTAAGAATGAAGAGATAAAATGTGGTCAATTAACTACAATTTAAAAAAATAATTAATCAATCAACAATTGAAAAAAAAAAAGAAGAATGAAGGGAGGAGAGCAATCCAGAGAAGGAAAGAACCTCAGGCAGGAAACAGCATGACATGCTCAAGGAACTGGAAGGGGTTGATGAGACAAGCGAGGTGGGGGAGATGGTGGGGGAGGCAGGGCCTCGAGTGCCATGCCAGCGTACATCTGCATTATCCTCAGAGCAGAGGGAAACTGTGGGTGGATTTTTAGCAGGAGGGAGACAGGATCAGATTCCCTCCTGCAGGGAGAATGGTGTGGAGACTGGTAGAGGCCCAGCTTTCTGGGGTCTGTGTGATTTTTCAGTGTGCTGACCCCCTCTCTCTCTGGTTGCCCCACAGTTCATCTCATTGACGCGGCCCCTAGACTCCCATCTAGAACATGTGGATTTTAGTTCTCTGTTGCGTTGTCTCGGTTATGAGAAGATTGTTCAGATCTTTGCCTCTGCTGTGCTGGAGAGAAGAATCATCTTCCTGGCGGAAGGTCTCAGGTAGGTCCAGCCACTGAGCAGCTCACCTGAACTGATTGGCATCCCTGGGTTCCAGGGAACAGACCCGAGGGTTCTCCAAGGAAATCAGGCCATAGGACCCGTGTGCTCACCCTGCTGCCTCCCGGTCTTGACCTGCACTAATTCTAGAAAAATACGCTTTTGCAGTCCCCCGTTTCTGCCTTCAAACTTAATTGCTGCCTAAGCCTGAAGCAGGTCCCTGATTTAGCCCTGAGAAGGGCTTGAAGTACTCCTGTGACAGCCCAGGTGGAGACCAGTTAGGGTGGATGCAGACATGATTCTTTTCTTGAAACGCTGAGGGAGGGAGGGAGGGTGGAGGACAGGGCAGGAAGCCATATAATGGTATGGAGTTCAAGCCCATCATCCTTAACTGCAAACACATCTTATTTGTCCACTTGTTCACTCATTCAACAAACATTTATTGTGTGTCAGCTGTTTACCAGATGGTAAACTGGTATCGGGAAGATACAGACATACAAGATGTGGTCCTTGACCTGAAGGGGATAAAGAATTATGTAGTGAGTGAAAGCACTGGTGTTGAAATCAGCAGAATAAGGTTCTGGTTCTTTCCTTCAACCTTTAGCTACATGATTTTCTGTAGGTTAGTTTCTTAACTTCTTAAAGTCATGATCCCCTTGTCTGTAAAATGGAGATATTGACTGTGCCGACCTCATCAGGATGTGGTGAGGATTAAATGAAATAATCCCATTAGGTAAGGAGCACCCCGCCAGGCACATATTGGTAAATGCTAGCTGTGATTCTTAATAATAAGCTCGCAGTTGAGTATATTCCTGTGTATAGTTGAAGCAGAGTAATATCATGTCTTGGTCTCTACCTCTTAGGGGCTTCAAGTTTGAGAAAGATGGGGAGACATGTGACAGAACAGAGAAGGGAGAAGGATCATAAAACAGGAGAAGGTTGAACTGTTCACGTCTGGGGATGAAGAAAGCTGATGACATTGGGCTTACAACCTTGGTTTTTATCTTTTAGGGAAGAAGAAGAAAAGGATGTTAGGGACCCAAATGTTAGGTCAGAGGGTCATGTGAATGTCATGGGTTTTAGAGGACAGGAAGCTTGGGCAGGGAATGGGGTCTGTGGGTTGAAATTCCTGTACAAACCAGTAATAACCAAAAAGGCACCAGTGGTAGGCTAATCCTTGAGGAAGTGGTGTGAGCTTTTATTTTTTTGGAAATAGCTCTTCCACTTTCGGCCCTCTAGGGAAGTGAGAAGTTTCTATCCTGGGTAGAGCTGGGATTCTGTCCTTTTCCCCCTAAGATCGGTGTTTCAGAAGTGAAGGCGACTCCAGGTGTCCTCTGGCCTGGCCATGGGCTCACCTCTGGACAGTAACTTTCTTCCGGGAGACCCCACCTCTCCCCACTTCTTTCCCACACTGAGTGTTTCAGGTTTCTGAAGCTCAGGCAGGAAGGGGACTTCCAGTCAGCCCAAGTCTTGGCTAGACTCTCAGAGTCTCCATCTTTCTAACTCAGGAAATGCTAGCTTGATACCAAGAATTGAAACAAGGTTTCCGCATCTGTGTTTATATTGGCCGTGGCTTTGGGGCAATTTGAAGAAACGAAGAGCCATGAAAGCTAGTGGAGAATAGAGAAGACAGAGGGTGGGGTTGTGTGTGTGGGTTGAGGGGGGAGTGGGAGGAGCTGAGCCCCAGTTGTGACTTAGGCAATAATTATGCAGGGATGCTTCATTGCAAAGGGTGGAGGAGCCACCTCTGTGGGACTTTCCGGGTAGAAATTGCTGGTAAGAGGTTCCTGGAATCTAGGAGTTTCCCACACAAACACAGGCACCAACCTGGTAGCTTTAAATAACCTCCTGTG
This sequence comes from Camelus bactrianus, assembly GCF_048773025.1. NCBI lineage: Eukaryota > Metazoa > Chordata > Mammalia > Artiodactyla > Camelidae > Camelus > Camelus bactrianus. The sequence goes on along the minus strand of NC_133547.1, from coordinate 41,091,444 downwards.
GCCAGAAAGAGCCGTGAGAGTTAAAGGCTGGGGATGAGACATAAAGGGGGGAAATAAGGCTTGACCTCTCTGCTCTACTCCAATGTTTACATATTTGTCTCCTTAACGACACTGGAAGTTCCTTAAAAGCAGGGTCAGGCTCATACTTCCTGGTATCCACATCCTTGGCCCAGGGGTGCACATAGAGAAGGGCCTTAATCAATGATCTGTTTGAGTGGAGCCATTTCTTCTCCCCTCCTCTCTTTAGAGCTACTTCTCCCCGCCCCCAGTAGTGAGTTGAGGAGACTAACTGGGAAAAAAGGATCAAATAGAGGCCCCATCCTTGATGAGAGGAGCCTCAGCCCCTCCCAGTTTCTGCCCTCCCCTCCCAGCTACAAGGAGTCACAGCTCTGAGACCAGCCTGGCTCCCAGACTTGCTTTCATATCCCCTGGGGTAGCACTCAGCTGCTGCTGCCTGTGGTGGGCTGGGTGGGGGTGGCGGCTCAGGGAGGCCCCCCTGACTCTGATTCTCTGTGCCCTGTCCCCAGCACCCTGTCTCAGTGCATCCACGCTGCTGCCGCGCTGCTCTACCCCTTCAGCTGGGCACACACCTACATCCCTGTTGTCCCCGAGAGCCTTCTGGCCACTGTCTGCTGCCCCACTCCCTTCATGGTTGGAGTACAAATGCGCTTTCAGCAGGAGGTTATGGAGAGCCCCATGGAAGAGGTATGATGCAGCAGGAAGAGGGCGTGATTTGGAGCGAGGCAGACCAGGATCCGGATCCCGGCTCTGCTGCTAACAGCTGTGTGATCTGGGGCAAGAAGCTTAACTTCTTTAAGCCCGGGCTTCCTCATCTGTCATACTGGAATGACGATGTTCAGTTTCTAGGGACCCCAGGGGAAATGATGTGCATAAAGCACCTAGCCCGGTGCCTGACATATAGTGGCTATTCAGTAAGTCTCTGCTTCCTCCTCCTAAATGATTTCCCTTTGGGCTTAAGGGGTAGCACATCACTTATTTCAGGGGTCATCCAACTGCCCTGAGCCAGCTAGTCCTAGTCAGCTGGCCCTGGGTATCCCATTATTCTCTTAAAAAAATTATTTATGTTTGTGTGTGTGTTGGGGGATTAGGTTTATTTATTTAATTATTTGTTTATTTTAATGGAGGTACTGGGGATTGAACCCATGACTTCGGACACCCTAAACACACACTGTACTATTGAGCTATACCCACCCTCCCAATTTCTCTTCTGAGCACAGCTGGTCTATACAACACACACCCCACTGGAATTTATCCACATTGCTTGGACGTGAACTAACATAGCCTTCCTGAAAACAATGAGTCTTGAAAATGCTGATTTTTTTTTTTTTTTTTCTGTAGCAAGGATCATCTTTCTGATTAGCTCAGAGCTCTGTTGGCTAATGAAGATATAGGTCCAAATCCCCTTTGATTTTGTCAGCTTCTTATTTCTTGGCAGTGCCCCCAGTACACCAGAGAGCTCAGTGGTGAAAATGGGCATACGTAACATAAATCTATCTCCAGTGTTTGGAAGAACAACTCAAAACAGGGGCTTTGCTTGAATTGTCAATAGGAACTTTCAAAATATAGCATGTTACTGCAGTCTCAAGCCAGAAAAGCTACTTAGTTGTGTCTGCACTGGCTGACCATGGACTCCCTCTGTGTAGACAAAGGGCCTATGAAAGGGAGAGGCCAGGTCCAGAAGTAAGGTATGAAGGCATGAGACCAGCCCTAGTGGGAAGATTCTCATTTACATAAGAAATAACTGAGGTCCAGTGAACTCAACTGACTTATCTGAGGCTGCACAGGCGATGATGGAGGTAGAACCAAAAGCCCTTCTTACCAAGTGCTGCTGGGAGATAGAGAAGCAGGCTCTGTTTCCCGTCCTTGCGTCCCCGGCCCAGCCAGCCCTCCTCAGAACTGCTGAGTACACATGCCCTTTGAGCCAGCCTTTGCCTTGTGACTAACTGGGCCAGAGTATCAGCCCCATGTTTAGCAATAAGACTTAGGATGTCCCAACCCCAGAAGTTTTGAAACTTCCCGACGCTGCAGCTCCCGCCCCTTGTAAGCTGTGGCTCCTCCCCCGGTGGCCTGGTGGGAAGACACCCCAAGGTTAATAGGACTCCTGTTCCTACTGTCTTAGAGCCTTGGCTTGTTTTATTTCTCAGCAGCTGCTCTGTGAAGCGGGCAGGGGATGAGGAAGGCAGAGGGCCAGGGGCCAGGGTAGGGGTAGGGGGATTCCGACTCCCCATGTCAGCAGCTCTCTGGAAGGCACTGCTTGACAGGCAGTAATATCCCAAATACTGGAAAGATTTCTGGGAACAACTTCACAAAAAAAATGTTCACACACTTACCTCCCCCTCCCGCCCCCACCCTAGATTGAAGAGCCTGCCCTGAATAAAGGCATCTGAGCTGATGTATACAAGAGGTTTCAGGCCTGAACTAGTTCAACTTTCCTTCCTTGATGATGGATAATTACAGGGCCCTCTCTGTCTTTTGGCATGCTTTCCTGTTCCTCTCTTTCTTTTTATTTAGAAGAAGGGAGCACAGAGGGATCATTCACCCTCCGGTCAAGACTAAGGGTCACAAACTGAAAAGAGGGGCCCAGCAGGCACCTACGTGGCCAGCGCAGGCGTTGGGGGCTTACGCTCATCTGTTGAGCACATGCCTTGCCTAAAGGAGGCAGGTGCACTCAGTTCCACCCGAATGTGGACCAGTGTCAGAGCTCCTACCTTGTCCAGGGAAGCCCCAAATCCCAAGTTTATGTGAACTTTTCCATTTAAATACTGGAAACTCATTCAATTATTTATAAAATAATCTGAGGCTCAAAGATGCAGATCTGCCGGTTGGAATCCAACCAGCAGGATGCCTGTTCGTCATCTCAGGTCTAGACTGAAGGCCCCTCAGGCAGGGACGCAGCTGGTGCTAGAACTCAGGTCCCCCAGGTTCCAGGCCTGTGCTTGTCCCGCCTGCAGCCTATGGACACATGGTCTCCTCACCGGCTTTCCTTCCCTCTTCCTGCTGACCCTGGGCTCATCTCCTTCTCTTGCTGTTTCCTGCTGGGAGGCCCAAAGCTCTGAGGGCTTTTTTTAAAAATAGAAGTGCAGGCAGTTGGACCTAAGGTTGTTGTAAGCATTCAAAAGTCGACATCCTTGTCCTAAAGCCAACCAGAGGGAAGGGAGCTGAGGAGAGCTGTGGGGAGAGGGCTGCAATCCCAGGGACAGCACAACCTCAGCTTGGAAACTGGTTCTACTGTCTGTTAGCAGTATCACCTCGGGCAGCTTAACTTCTTTGGGTCTGTCTCCTCACCTGCAAAATAGGCATAGTACCTGCCTCGACAGGACCGCTGGGAGGATTAAATGAGATAAAATCGGCAAAGCAGTTATGGTGTGTGCCTTGTACTAAATGTCTCACATGTAAAAGCTGTTAGTGTGAACCTCATTTTACTAAGGGAGTGAGTGGCTATGCGGTACCTGTACTCTGTACCCCTTCTCCCTCAGCTCTCTCCCTTACTCCCCCTTCCCACACTCTCATCCCCTTTCCCCAGGAAAGAGGGGAATGGTGAGAAAGGAGACCATCAGCCAGGAAATGAGAATTGCAGATGCTGCCTTGGTTGCTGCTTGGGCTGAAAGGTACAGCCACAGGCAGACGTGGAGGTGCTGAGGCCTCCCGAGGGCTATGAAGAAAGGGGAAGAGATCAAGCTGTCCTGCGTTTCTTTCAGGTCCTGTTGGTGAATCTCTGTGAAGGAACCTTCTTAATGTCAGTAAGTGTCTGGGTTCAGACCCCCGTCAGCCCCCCCACCAGCTCAACTGCTCTAGTCTCACTGATGCTCCACTCACTTCAACCAACTTTAAGTACTTCTGTTGAGTGAGAACTCACACTAACAAGACCTCTCCGCTCGCAAGGAGCCCACGACAAAGACGCACGTGACTTCACCAGGCGATTGGTGTTAGTGCCTTTAGAGCAAGGATATAAACCAAGTACTACAGGAATGGAGAGACTTGCTAATGTTTAGAGTCAAACTGACAATCAAGAAACAGCTTCTGTTTGTTTCTCTATGTGGCCAATTGTTTGGGGGTGAAGTTGGGGGTAAATTTCATGCCCTCCTCACACTCTCTGCCAACACCTCCCTCTACACCTCCTCTGTGACTCCTTGACCTCTGAGCTCTGTCCTCTCCTAGGTTGGTGACGAAAAAGACATCCTACCACCCAAGCTTCAGGATGACCTGTTAGACTCTCTGGGTCGGGAGATCAAGGAGTCACAGAGTAAGTCCTACCCTTTCTGCAAAGAGCTTGAGGGCATGATTCCCAACAATTCCCTTCCAGAACTCAAATGAATTCACTCAGCAGCCCTGGGCTAGTCCCAGAGGCCTGGATTCTAGGGCAAGCGTGAGTATGAGGTTTTAGTTTTCCTAAGCAGTGGTGGAGAACCCAGACCCAGTCTCCCGTTTTAATCAGTCATCGGTAATTATGAACCCTACTGCATCCCTTCCCCAAGAGCTTTCAGCCTGCAACGAAAGCCACTTGGAGATAAAAGTAGGTGGTTTCAGCCATCTGTTACCCTCTGAGATGATCTCTCTCTGTCCTCTGCAGCTCCGGAACAAATCAACGAGCACGTTTCAGGCCCTTTTGTGCAGTTCTTCGTCAAAACTGTGGGCCACTATGCCTCCTACATCAAGCGGGAGGCAAACGGGCAAGGCCACTTCCAAGAACGGGCCTTCTATAAGGCTCTGACCTCCAAGGCCAACCGCCGATTTGTGAAGAAGTTTGTGAAGACACAGCTCTTCTCCCTTTTCATCCAGGAAGCTGAGAAGAGCAAGCAACCTCCTGCAGGTATACAGGGACAGCCCTCTATCAATCTAAGCCCAGAGGGTCACTGTCTCCAAGTCAGGTGTGGCCCTAGGATGACGAGGAGGGAGGAGAGGGCACTCCTCTGTAGAAATCCACAACAGAGCTGTCATCTTTTCAAGTCGGATTGGAAAGAGAGACCCTGAAGCCTAAGGAAAATGCCTTCTGGGCTGACATTTTGCAGAGGTTGCTCTATTCATCAGCCAGCAGGAGGCCCTGTGCTCTTTGTTTTAGTCTGGAGTTAATTCCTATTAGTTATTCTTTGCTTTAGGCCCCTTCGGGCCAAAGTGAATACCCGGGTCTCCAGAGGCCTGTGAAGGCACGGGAATCCTGGCAGGAATGTGGGGGTGGGGGAGCACGGGCAGCAGACAGAGAGGATATTTCGGACCCTCGCTCCTGAGCTCATCTTGGTCTGCCTGGCCGGATTAGATGCCTCTAACACCTGTATCTGAACCCACAGGCTATTTCCAACAGAAAATACTTGAATATGAGGAACAGAAGAAACAGAGGAAATCAAAGGAAAAGACTGTGAAATAAGAGCTGTAGTGAACAGGCGTGACTAGACCGACAAGCCAGTTTTGGACTTTGGCCCCTGCCAGCACGGCAGGATCAGCGAAGCCCTCAGTCCCCAGAATCCACAGCCTTCTTCCGAGTCCTGGTAACCAGGTCTTGCTTCAAGTTGGTGTCTTGAATTTGGGATCTCTGGAATCAGCTATCTCAGGACTTTGGAAGGCTCTGACTTCTGTGCTCATGGAGCTGGGCACAAAGCTGCCTTTTCTGCAGAGGTGACACAGGGCAGCAGACAGTTGTACCGAGTGTTGTAGAATCTTCGATGTTGCTGTCACTGCCCCCTCCCACTATTACAAAATCCTCAAAAGAGGGACCAGTTATGGCCCAAAGGCCACGTAGAAAAAGAGGTCTGTGGACATGTGAGGATAAGAATAAAGATGACAACGTTCTTGTCCTATATATGTGTATCTCTGGCTTCCACTCTGGAGAGAGAACCAGCAAAACAAGGATAGATGTGAGACTAAACTGGACTAGATGTGGAGGACCTGGTAATAGTGCCCAGAACTCAGGCTGTGTTTGGAGCAGCAGAATTACACAGGGGTCAGCAGAGTCTCTAACATGAAGGGTAAGGGAACCTGGTAAAAGCAGCAACAGCACCAGGGGCGGGGCAGCAGTTCTTGGTTCTCCTTAGGTGGGCTTTCCAGAGTCCTGGGAGGAAAGGCTGCTGCCAGAGTGAAGCATTTGTAGTCCAGGCTGGCTTGAGGGTAGGCATTTCAGTTGACAGAAGCCAGTGAAGAACACTGCACTGCTTCCAAAAATTGGTCTGTCTGCCCGTCACTTCCAGTTTGGAACTTTCTGTTTAGACACCCTACTTCCTACTTTGTTGAGAAGCCCAGGTCAACTCTTTAGCTCAAGGCGGAGGGATCCTCACATTGATACTTTTTCCCCTTTGGGAAAAGAGAATCATAGTCTTAAAAATCCAAGGGGTTTAGTAGTCGGTCCATCTTTATACCTCTACTGACAGCTTCTGTTCAAACACTGTAAGGGGTCAGAAATTTTTAGAAGCATCTTGTCTTTCAAAAATTCCATCAATTAATATGTGTATGTGAGTGTGGTCCTCAGGGGCCCCTGAATTCTGTACAAAGAAAACAAATGTTGTTGGAGGGTGGGATAGGGGGCTGGGGTTGCCAAATTTAAGTGCAACCCAATATAATTTTATTTTAGGGGCAGAGAGACCCACTGCAGGTGGCAGATGCTCCACCGTGCACCTACCACCCCAGCTATGCTGCTACTCTGCACAGCTTCTAAGAGTTAATGCATGTCTTTAGGTAATTTACGGCAGTAGTTCCTAAGCCTAGTTTTACCTCAGAAAGTTTTAGAACAAGGACTGGAATCCTGGAGAGCTTATGAAAAATAGGAGGCCCCGTCTCAAACCTACCAAATCATCTCTAGAGATAGGACCTGGGAACCTGTATTTTTTTAAACTTCTTCAGGAGATTTTGGTACCTAACCAGGTATATGATCACAAGAAGAAGCAAGGCCAGCTGAGGTTCACATACCCTTGATCTGATGCTGATAGTAACCTAGAGCTGAAGGACACACACACACCAAATACCTGAATGTCTTCCAGATTTCCTTTAGGCTGAAAAAGATCCTAGCATCTGTTTGTAGCTATATCCCACTAAAACCTACTATGGTGTAGGAGAGAGCCCTGGACCAGGATTCAGAAGATGTGGATTCTAGTCCCCATTCGGAAAAGTAGCAACTGTTGTGACACTGGTATGCCGTTTAGCCTCCCACACCTCAATGTCTCCTGCAGGTAATTAACATCTGCTATATCTGACAAGACAAGGATGTAACTTTGCCAAATAAGTTAATTAGCCCTTCTTCTTTTTCCTTTGTCCAAGCTTACAAAATTTGATCTGCCTTTTTTCCTGTATGCACTTCTCTACTCCAGATGCTGGAGAAGTTGCTAGCAAGCAAAGGTACTGAGAAATGTCCCTTTCCTATTATATTCTAGCAAAGAAATAAAAGATTTCACTGTCATTGCTAATCAAGATTATATGGAACTCATGGAACCATTAAAAGTGCAAGAAAGAGTTCCGGCTGCCAGGCAAGGCCGCACAGCTACTGTTTACCTCTGATTATGGAAACAATGTATAAATAAAAATCAGTAACAACATACCTCATTTTAGTCAATAGTTTAAAACTTTTCTGCTTGTCTCCCTCTTCATTCAAGCAACTGAACTATCTATGTACCGTGGAAACAGATCTGGTTTATAGTTAGAGGATACTTGGTTTTCATTTCAAACTGTTGTGCAGATATTGAGCAGCCAGAAAAGGAGAGCGCAAATTTTCAAGAGGCCCAAGCCTCTTTTATTGACAATCTGGGGGAAGGGTTTGAGATTCCTAAAAGACTTATACTCTCAAGGGTGACAACTGCAACAAAACAAAAAATCTCCTGAGAGGGAAAATGAACATAACACTCCTGTGTTTTGAGTTAATCAATTTTATACAAAACAGAAAGGTCACAGGACACATAACAACAAAGCAGCTGACCGAATTTCCTTATTTATTTAAGAAGAGAAATAAATTTTGCTTAAAATTTTTAAAAACAACATTAAAACTTAGTTTATCTTTCCACTGAATAAAACGGAGAAAAAGACTGGCTTTCAGATCATACATTTATTTAAAAAAATAAAATGGATTGATAAAGTTACCACATTATTATGCATGCTAACAGGATTTCCCAAGCCCGTGAGATACCATTTCTTGAGCAACAAGAAAATGACTTCCTCAACAATGTAAAGATAGGAAGTCTTTCAATCCAAATTCAAGATCTTTATCACTAGTTCCACCTCACAAGCTAGTGGGATGTATCTGTGCTACCAGCTGAGCTCCTTGGTAAAAAAGCTTGAGAAGACACTAAACAAGGATGTCACTAACAGATGATGATTTGTTAAAATTATAAAGCAACCATCTTCTGGCCTGCAAATATTCTACATTAGAAATCTCCACCACTGGGGGCCTGCTCCCCATGAAAATTTTACTCTGAATCCAAGATAATTACAAACACATGGCATTTTTTCTTGCATGCTTTCTTGGGCCAAACCCTGTATGACAACATGTTACAGTTTACAGGATGGAACTTGAAATCGCCATTCTCACACAGTACAGTTAAGGAGTGTTACCAGTAACAAAGAATAAAAGTTATACAACATCGATTATTATAAATTATATTTGTTCTTAGCCACCCCAATCTCCTAAATATGTCCAGATCCTTTCTTGCAGAAAACATGAGTTTCCTATATAACGTCAACTGCATCATTAATGATGATTAGAATGAGCCGTAGAGACTTTGATTCTGAAGACATGTATGTGCAGGTGAGATGCAATCTGATTGCAAACACTGACACAGTAGCGAATCAAATCAAAGAAAGAGAAGACCTGGGGGAAAAAAGAAAGACTATGAGATTCTCAGGACCTGCTTAGACCATCCGTAAGCTTCCTGAAAGCAAAGAGGAGTGGCTTCCGACTTTCTTCTCTTCAAATTCACCTTCAGTTCCATACAACTTAATAACTCAATTCCCTTTTTTTCCCTTTATACCAAGGAGCAAAAAACTCAGTAACTATTTTAGGCTCTGTGGACCAGTGTTATCACAACTGCTCAACTCTGTAGCATAAAAGCAGCCATAAATAATACATAAGTGAATGGTCACGACTGTGTTCCAATAAAACTTTGTTCATAAAAAACTGTCCATTGGCCCCCAGAGTGCAGTTGGCCAACTCCAGCTTTACAGCCAGAAATCTGGAATTTATGAGCTATGATGTAGGCAGGACTAACAAGAATAATGCAAAAAAAAAAAAAAAAAAAAAAAAAAGACTCAAAGATGAAGCCACAAGGAATTCTCAAAAAGTCCCATAAATGTGGTTTTCTGGTATTCCAAATCATTACAATTACATGACCTATCTTTCAGGACCAGCCCATTGAAACAAGGAAACAAGTAGCTTCCAATCATGAAACAACACAGTACAAAACTTACCAGGGCAATCCACAGTACAATATATTCATCAATAAAGCTGTTAAAATACTGGTCCAGAAACAAAAGTGCTGGACCTATGAATGCTGTGTCATGCAAATGCATTTCGCTTTTGGTCATGTGTGCCACCTACGAATAAAACGGAATCAGTGATGTAGGCATTTTCATATTAGAGCTACACAGTAAATCAGTATTGTTATCAAGTATCAAGTTTCAAGAATTTGTCAGCAATATTTATTGAGTTTCTAAAACTAAAACACAAAGTGGGTAGGAGAGCTATACACCAAAGGGATACACCGTGTCCACTAAGGCCCTCTGAACATGCTTTTCACAAAGAGCCTTTACCTGACTGTACAGATTGAGATTGAAGAATGTAGACGAACTAACCAAATTAAACTGTGGATAGAAAGAATTACAGAGGTTCAAGGGGCTTCTGGTAATCTCAAATGGTTAAGACTAAAAACAGCTCCCACATTGATGTCAAGAGATTTTGACTAGAGAAGAGCAAACTCTAGAACTGCTTAGGGAGCTACGGGATGAAAACTACAGACTTAAAACCAATATAAGACAAAAGTTAAAAACAAAATAAACAAAAACTTTGGAGCTTACCACAAGCTTGTTGGTGATTTTGGCAGATACAAAACCAAATGTCAATATATAAAGACAGGGATGCTTTTCAAAAAGCTGAACTGCTGATTTCTTGTAGATCATTGCAGCTAATGTAATTACGGATCCAATATGGAGAAAAGGAGAAAGGACACTTGTCCCCTGCACAGAGTGAAGAGAAGTGAGGAGTTAGTCGTGTTCTATATGGATCTGCTTGTTGTAAGACAGATCAGCTTGAACTTCTAAGAACCTCACGGTGTCTGACAGCCAGCAGATTCTATAACTGAATACCAGAACAGCTACTAGAAAGCAGCAGCATGGATTGGTTAGGCACAGACTGAGGATTTTACTTAAGAGGCCAGACTTACTTTACAAAGCAGGGCACCCTTAAAAAAAAAATGTGCATAGAAGTGTTTGGGTGTGTGTGCATGCACAAAAACATGCAATTATAGGCATATAAATGTATATATGTGTAAATAAAACTGAGAAGTTTTGGCTACTACTTTTTTTTCTTTAAGACTAAGTGGAAACTCTCAATTAACAAGTGATTTTAATCAATTCAAATGAAAAACAAAGCAACTACAAAACTAAGTCCTAAGCACAATCATTAGAAATCTTAAGATATACTTACTGCTATTGTTGATCCATTTTTGCCAACACCACCTGTGAAGATTACACGGAAGTAATTTGTACAGGAAAATATGGTCCCTGCTACAGTGCAAAGCGCGGGAAAAATTTTCATTTGAATATTCAGCACTGGAATCTTTAATGGGTAGAGAGAGAGAGAACAATTACTACACATACAAATTAAAATAAGAAAACAAAACAGTCAAATACTTGATCCATATTCTGATATATTCTCCATTCCTTCTATAGTTTAGTGAATACTTAAATTTAATCGAAGTTTCTATCCTTTCCATTATGAGTAATATAACAAGTCTCAAAGATGAGATTATATAGAAATTAATCTCACTTCTGACACCAACTATTTAAAAAAGTAACTGATCGAACTTGATTAATATGTGTCATAGCTAAGTAAAGTTCATCCCAACAATGAACCAGGCTATCTTCTGGCCTTTTTATTAAAGAAGTGCAGTTTGTCTTTTTCTTTGTGCATTTTTTGAACTCTACCTCTAAATCTGTAATTTGTTACTAACTGTTATGAGAGAGAAAGCAGAGAATAAAGGACCAGAAATATTTGAAGTTAGGTTTAAAAATTCTGCAAACTGGAGAATGGAAGACAAAAGTTCTACTTAAAAGAGTTCCCAACTCCCAACTGTTAGGATACAGGCAGCTAGTAAAAACAGAGAGCAACTAAGAAGGCATTCACAGTCAAGGAGCTTCTGGTAATCTCAATTTGTAACTTCACAAAGAGAATAAACAGCTCTCATGTTGATGTCAAGAGATGCTGTTTGGAGGACAGCCAACTGAGGGGCAGAGGGAAAAATGTGAAGCACACCCACTGAAGTACAGCTCTGTACTTGTGGATCCGAAATTTCAACATGTAAGTTTACCTCTCAGAAGAAGTAAATACATTTTTATAGTATACTGAAAATATGAATTACCTAAAGTAAGGGGAGTTCAGTGGATTGAGAACATGTTATCTAATCTTGCAAGCACGATAGCCACCGTTTAAAATGAAATACACCTGTACTAAAATGTAAAAGTCATTTAAGATTTTCTTCCTTTTTGCACCTCTCTTTTTAGCTTTTCTGAAGTCTCTAATTTTGTCCAATATGGATTGGAAAAAAAGCAACAGTAAAATGATATATTCTATTAATTTTAAACAAATGACTCTAGGAATAAGATTCCAAAAGCCCATAATGGTTTAATGGGCACTGAGTTCTTACAATGAAGACATTTTAGTTAGGGTTGTCTACACTTTTTAGGGATGCCATCTGCCTACACTTTCAAAATCAAATAAGAAATGTGGCATGTCCTATTTTTTGTGTGCATAAAACCCAAGTAAAATTGATAGATATAAAATTTCATGTTTAGATACTTTATTTCTTTAAAATGCTTAAGGCCTCAGTTTATTTAAACAACTCTATGACTCTTGCAAAACTGCAGTCTAAAAAGAAAAAAAGGAAATCAACTATTCAAATTTCAAGTTGTACTGTGGCAGTGTTTAATTTTCTAAAATGAAACAGGTCAACTTAAAAACTAAGCCCAGAACTTAATGGAGCATCTTAAATGCTCTCCTTTCCTTCCCTAATCGATCTCTAAACTGTACAGCCCAAATTCAAAGCTTATTTTCAATAAAGGAGAAAATCAACACCATGGTTGCTTTGAACTCCAAGAGATTTTTTTTTTTTTTTTGCTCTAGTTCGGAAAATCAAGGCTATTACAATCTAATCTGATGCACCTGGCTAAAATTCAATACTCTGGCTAGTTTCTTTTTCCCTCCAGAGACAAAGCACCTGTCTGGCAAAGGAGGAAATACTATACTCCTTCAGATTTCAGAAGAAGCAAAGCATTAATCCATTACAGGGGCATGCCTGCACTAGAGCCAGGGTACTAAATGAGTGCCAACTCTGGTGCAGCAGCAATCTGTGCCACAACCGAAATGAACAGTGTCACAACTGTATTTAAAATATGGTGAAAATGCTTTAGGATCATGGAAACTGTTGCCCTTTGAAATAAGAAAAAATAAACAGCAACATTAGAAAAGCCAGGCAAATTAGTAAATGGCTTGGACCACAAAAGTAAGTAAGCAGGCTACAGACTTACAAGCAAAGAATCATAAACATTCTTAGGGCTTTCTTCACTTCTGTCATATATAATAGATATACACCAAAACATAAACCCTTGAGTGTTGGTTTATGTTTGAACTGATTTTTATATTCTTTCTAGAACCCTGGATATTGAAGGTGCCCAGTATAAACTTGTCAAATGAAGATTAAGATGCTCTTCATTTCTCTTACCCTCTATGTTGAATTAATTTTTGGAGACACTATGAAGACACATCTTGCTCCCACATTAAGAAGGAAAAAGGAAGTTAGCTACAAGATAAATCTGAGGCACTAGGAAGGGAAAGCTGAAGTCAGAGGAATTCTGAGTCTCACCAGGTGATCCCTTAAAAATCAGCACTGACTGAATCACTTATGGAAAGGACTAAAAACGTTGCCATTTTCACCTCACACTCAAGATCAAGGAGGTGGGCACATCCATCTTTACCAATCTTTTTCTTTCTGGCCTCATCCTCCTGGAACTCATCCAAGGTGATCAAAGTGCATCCACTGTATAGAAACAGCCAGAAAGCTATACTGAAAACATCTTTATCTCAGGCCTTCCCAGAGCATCAGCAGTCTTTGGGACCAGGAAAAATAAAAACTCCCTTGGGTCATGGTGTCTGCTTTACGCTAGGGTAAAACTTTCTGGATTCATGGCATAAAGTTATGCATCCAAATAATATCTATCTTTTTTAAAGATTAAAAAAATCTTAAATTCTCAGATTTACCAGATTAAAATGGACACAGGTTTTGGTTCAATTGTTTGGATTAATGCAGAATATCAGTTACTCAACTGATAGATTAGCTTTCTTATGAGCATAATAAAACATTCTTACAGGCTTTGTAAATTTCAGCAGAAACAGATAGTATCATTTTGAGATTAGATTCTTCCTTCCAAAGAATGTGGAAACACCTGTTTGTCATGTTAAGTGTAAGGGCACTTCTTAAATCTTTTAGTTTAAGAATGAGCTACAACTAAATTGCACTACACAGTAAGTCTTCAGTTCTACCTAATGAATTATGAAACTTTACTTGTAGTAAAACTCACCATTTGCCTTAACTGGATTCCAGAAGGTGTCTCCTGGTTTAATACATATTTAATCAACTACTACTTTTAAAAGAATCAAAGTCATTGAAAGTAATCATGAGGGGGATTATATGTGGGTTCCCTTCCAAAGTGATGACATTCTTTTTTAAAAGAGTGATATATATGACAGAAGATAGTTCCACGACATACCCTGCAAAAAAGTCTTGTTTCTTGTAATGTGTAAACCATGCACTAACCTTTGTGCATGAAAATTTCTTTCCTTAAAAAATGGGGGGAACTGCCCCCCACCAAAACCACTCACACAAAAAAACCCAACCAACCAAAACCAACCAAAACTAACTGTAACTTTTGGTTAAAAAACCATCTCTTTGAAGGAAAAAAAAAATGGGTAATCCATATGTAGTGGATACAAATCACTTACTTCTGCAAAATAGCTGATCTTCTAAAATCAGTTATATGGAGACATTTGTACTGTTTCTGTTTGTTTTTACCATTAAGTTGCTTTCTTACAGATCAGTTAAAGCCTTTCAATGAGGATTTGGAAGGCAATTTCCATTTTATGTATTCAACCTCAAGAGATAAAAATTTCACACCCAGGCCCTAAATAAGTATCTTCTCTTCATTTTGGCACATAAATAAATCAGAACATTGCATGTAGTAGTCTTTCCTGAACTAACACAATGCAATTCAAAATAGCATATTCAGCAATGAGTCCATAGGGCCAAGTGAAAAGAAAAAAGAAAGAAAGTGCTCTGAAGTTCAGATTATGGGATTCCGTGCTGGAAACCGCTCAAAGAACACAGAATATTTCTCTGAGCCTTCAAATAAATATCACCAGAGAAGTCCTTCCCGTTTAGTTTAATGATACTAACAGCAGAACCAATAATGCTATTAATAAGACAGAAGCCTGGGAATCTGTGTCTCTACTACAGCTTAACCTCACTAATCCTAGAACTGGATTGCTGGATGTGGGACCCCCATTTCAGTCTTGGGTCTTAGAGTTCCTTAGATTACTTTTTTAAACATAGAATAAAAAAGAATGATTATATTATTTTAATTATCAATAAAGATAGGACAAAATATTTGATTCTTTTAAAAGAAAAAAAAATTGTTATGTACATGTACAGGTGGTATGCACAAATCCTAATTAAAAAAAAAGGTAACAAGTTTACCTGAAGCAAACTTACAGCCAGGCACCACCTCAAAATTAAGGATATGTGTATAGTAGACATGAATATGTAACTACACTGACAACAATGCTTTATGTACTTCCATACTGATAAGGATACTTAGGTATATACACCTAATGCTGACTTGTTTTTCAATGATCAAGCTAGAAATCCCATTGTTTTGTTATTGGTATGCAGAAACATTATGGGCAATTTGTATATGTGTAAGATATGCAAATTAATCTTGGAGGGGGAGAGATTTTGGTATAAGACACAAAGTTCATGAAAATAATAATCGGTATAGTCGAGATACAAAAGACTTAAGTGGGAGGTTGACTTTAGCTTTATAATCTAGTTTTAGGAAAAGAAAATCTTTTCTTTCCTTCCTCTACAGCTAAATCGTTTAGTACTATAAACTAACAGTTCTATAACTATTTATAACTGTTAACTATTTAACCTACAGGAGACCAAAAGCAATAATATTCTTTAGTGAGATCTGAGATCTATCTATACGTATATCTATATATATAGTGCGTGTACATATATGCACATCTATTTGTATTGCATATAGATACATATCTATAGATCTCAGATTTCACTAGAACTGTATTGGCTTTTGAGACTAGTGTGTAGGAAAAGATGTGATTTTGAAGGATATTATGTACATGAATGAACAGTTTCAGAATTTTCCTGGTTGACTATGGATTAAGTTTATTCCTTCATCTCCCTTGTCACAACCCTATCTTCCCAGCAAAAGGCATTAAACAATTTCTGGTAATAAATACCTAAGGAAGGGTGTTAACTACACTTCCTCAAGTATCTAATTTACCATCATGAAGTAAGTTAGGTAGGGGAAAAATCTTGCTCAGTAAATTTCCCTTATACCTTAAAATTAATCTGATTTTTAAGTACTGTGTTTGTGTAGGAGTAGTAAACATCTCACTTATAAGAGCAGCAACAACTTTTTTGAGGGCTTATTTGATAGGCATTGTTCTGAGTGCTTTACACATGCTCATTTAATCCACAAAATAACCTTATAAGACAGATACTATTATTTCCTCATTGTACAGAGGAGGAAACTAAGCCACAGGGAGTTAAACAACAGATGAAGTTCACACAGTAGGCAGTGGAGCCCAGGATCAAATTCAGGCAGTCTAGTTCCTGAGCCTGTGTTCTGGCCCCTGTATTATACCTACTATATTCCCTCTTTCAGAAGTTTGTGGAAAACAACTTGTGCTTGTAGGAGTGACTATATTTCAGGTCTGGCTGAAAATCAAGGTCCTGGTAAAACAATCCTATGGCATGGATTTCAATAAGCATTTATTCTGATCTGGGGCCAGAGTTTACTTACTATCAAAATTTGTTATTCAGCTTTAAGCACATGACAGAGAAACCAGAAAACTTATGTAGTTCAGAAAGAGAAAAGATCTGATTTAATCTTGTCATTGGTTTACCTGATATACTACCTGCTGTTTCCTCATCTGTAAAATGGGATGACAAGTAATAATTCTGATAGCCTTCAGAAACAGCCATGAAATGGACCTACTGTACCACAGAACTCCAGGTAGTAAAGTTCACTATGCCCTAAAGAGAAGTCTGTGTCCTACTGACACTGTGACTTTTCATTTTCAGAATGAATAAAACAGTTTTACACATCACCCTTTAACAGTATTATCCTTTGTTAGGAAAACACAAGCAAAAGACAACACGCATTACATGGGATACACAATGCGAAGAGTTACCATAGACTGCCAAAAAGGTGGTCCTCCAATCACTGCCAGCAAATGCATGATTATTATGAAGATTTGCACTTCAGTCACATCAATTCTGATTAGGTACAAAAAGCCAAAAAAGCAGAATTACTCAAAACAATTTCAAGTTAATTACTTGCAAGCTTAGCAGCATTCCTCTATCATGCACAATAGAAACAAAAATCTCAAATATCAAGGAAAGGGGAAAAGGAGATGTCAAAAATTTGTTATGAGCAAAATCAAATAAAATCCAGAGCCTTTTAATTTAATTTGATGAATTTCACAGAGCAATAAAAACCCCTCCTTTCTAAAGGAAATTTCTGTCTCATTGAAGTTGGGCTGAAACTATAGCTTAACCTTTCTCACCAAAAAAAAAAAAAAAAAGAAGTGTATGTATATTAAAGTCCAAGTATCAAGCAGAGAATTGCACTGCACTGCTTTAAAATACAAGATCTTGAAATAAGTGCTTTGTAGTATCAAACAGAAGAAATGGTGAGCTGTTACTAAAGTGACATAAATCACTGATACCTTGCAAAACTTACTGCCCTTTAGATATATTCATTTAATGCCAACTGTGGTATGGGTGAAAAAAAAATGCACCCAATTCTCAATCAAATCCTTATGCTTATTAGATTCTAAGACATCTGGAAAGAAGATACTGAAAGCAGCCAGGAATTAGCTTTGAAGTTGCTGAAAATAATCTTACAGTCAAGAAGAGACAAACCTGGTACAAAAACAGGGCAGTAGAAAATTAGAAGTCTGAAAGTATGAAAAAAGAATACGGGCAAAAAGACTGAGAAGCAAAGCATAAACTCATGTTCCTTTTCCTCTGTCAATGAGCACTTGTCATTCTCAGATTACTGGATCCAAATGCCTTCTGATTTTGGTGATTTACCCTACAGGTATGCTTGCACAAAATGTCTGTACAAGGCTATTCAGTACAGCACTATTTATAGAAGCAAATTTTTTAAAAAAAAATCCCTCAGTGAGGGAGTAGTTGTAGAAATTATGGTACTTCCATACAACGAACTACTGGGACAGCTTTCTACATAGTGACATGGAAAAGTACCAAAGCTATATTAGATGAAAAAAAATGTTGCGGAATGCCTGTATGCTACTTTTTGTATTAAAAAAGAAGAAAAATGATATCCCATTTAAAATTTTGCCAATAATTACATAACAAATTTCTGGAAGGACACATTGCAAACTAAGAGCAGTGGGGACCTACTGGAGAGGACAGTGTGAGAACTGGATAGCTGGGAGATGAGGATGAGGAGACTATTCACTGCATACCTTTTTTATAATGTTAGTTTTTAAACCAAGTGACTAATTTAACTATTAAGAAGGTAAACTAAAAAAAAAAAAAAATCAGTCTAAGAAAAAATGACAGCAACAACAGCAACGGGACCTACTCCCAGAGAAGAATGGAGCCCCCATTTCTAAAATTGATACTTCAAGCAATCTATAATGTGAGCTTAAGATACATAAGCTCTCATGCTCATAATAAATTACTAGATTGAAACCAGTCTCTCACAACTAAAAAACTGATCTTTGATTGCTCAAGAATGTATTAAGCTGCAAACATAGTGATGTAGTTATCTTGATATACACATTTATTAGAAAAAAAAATGGACTGAATTAGGCTAAAAAGAATCTGTAGAGCTGACCTGGTGAGTGGTGTTGCCAATAAAGGGAATTACACTCAGTAGCAGACTCAGGAGACTAAGCAGGTGTCAAAGATGTTCGACTCTGTCTTGGGTGGAGGAGGGCAGACATCTTACAACATTTGCTGGATATATGAAGTAGCCTTTTGGGAGGGGAAGGGCCAGAAGTATAGAATTACAAAATAAAAATGGAGGGAACCTCATGCAATTAATCTTTGTACCCTGGACAAATGAATGTAAAAGAGAACAGGAAACATGAAAAATCTTTACAAAGTCCCAAATCAGGATTCCTAGGGGAAGTTTTATGGATTAGCCTGTTTGGAAATTTTGGAAGACAGAATTTCCTAAACCATTCAGATATTATCATTGTATTTAGGTCAACAGTGCCTTAATGTTAGGAAGGAGAGCCAGGGAAAACTTACTTACCAGTTGGTAATTAGTTAAGAATATTGTTTACTGTGTGATTATCTGATTTAGAGGAATGCTCTGTACTACAGGTTAAAACCCTCCTGCTATGAATCATGAGAACAGCCTACCACCACACTCCCAGGGACGTGGCTCTAATCTTGACTGTCAACGAAAAATGCGAGACCATCCCCAAAGATAGAAACTAAGCAAGCTAAGAGGGACAGGTGACAGAAATGATTAACAGTGAACAGAAGAGTTAATGATTCTGTTTAGAAGAGAAGCAGTTACATGACAGTCCATTTTCCCACCTTCCCACTAGGAAGTCTCAGTATGGGCTGAATTCACCACAACACATATTAGGAGGGGGCTATTTTACTCTATGCAGGAAAGTCATAATTATCTAGAGGGAGACTATCATATAAAGGCAGGAATTTGGCATTTCTGCAGTCACTTGCTTATTAGTATTTCCAAAATACTAACATGGGTGATAATATTCCCACATGTTGGAACTGTTTCTCAAAAACAAAAACAAAAAGATCAACCTCCATAACTATACCAAAAGTAAGTTCTTCAATGGACAAGGGATATGTGGTAGAAAACCACCTAAAACACCAGAGTGATTTTTTTAAAAAGACACGGGATACAAATCTCCTATCTATAGCATTAGACTACCACTGCTTGAAAACTTCACAGGGGGGTGGAAATTAGATGGTAATCAACACAGTCTTCTGTAACCAAGAAAGTATTTAAGTATCTTGACTGGTATTGCTTAAATAATTTCTTATTTCTACTTTATTTTAGTATAGGCTGTTGAAGGACAAAAGAACTTTTCCAATTACTGAGGATAATCGGTGAGTATGCTGGTCAGAACACACTTAAATTACCACAACAAGCCAGCAACGAACAACATTCTGATGGCTGTCACAGAAGGAAAATGGAAAAGGCAAACCTGTTGTGGAGACTAAGCTCTCCCATTTTCCTGATGGGGAGGCTGTAAGTGTGGCAGTCCGCAGTCAAAATAACCTTCCACACTCCTAATAAGCCCCTTGGGCCCATCCTTTTTTACAACATCCTAACAGTATATTGATTAAGAGATAAAGATATCAAAGTATCCCAAATAAATGAATAATTTTAACTTCTGAATGGGAAATAGAATCTCTCCAGTTGGAGTTGAGGATACTAGGGGCCTTCATCACCAGAGGAAAGCAGCTTAGAAAGCTCCCTGATCGGGACAGTTATTACATCAGAGGTATACCTTTAAAAACTGATTTAAGGGGTGCAACAACTCCAAACCATCTAAGTTAGCTAACTATAAGGAAAATTCCTATTCTGAATGTTTCATTTTTATTTCTTAGTGTACAGAGCCCAACAAACACATTCTGAGTTCCAAGACTCAGTATTAACTGAGGGATGTGAAGAGATTTAACTGACATTTTGTTGATAAGCTTATTAGTCATCATTTCCTAGCATTTTTAAGTGTCTTTCACCTCTAATATCAGAAATAAGACAATTTAATCTAGTTTTCTTCTACATGTGACATGTGCATTTCAAAGGTATACTTGCAGTTAATTTGTAAACAAAATTTTTTTGTTGAATTATACATAGTAAATATAATTTTGTTGTAATTGGGTTGGCTACTAGCTTGGTTAACACAGAATATGCACTAGGGCTAAATTCACAATGTCACAGAAATTCTGATTTGCACAATTTGATTTGCTAGTTATTATTTTAAAAGAAGCATTTTGCTTAGAAAGTCATTGAAGATAGCTGGAATCCTATTCAAGGATTAGACTGCTATTAACTACAGATTCAAATTATTTGTAAAGGGATCTGACGTTCTAAGGAACTTATACATAACCAGAATATGGCACGCTCCTTATGTACTCTACCAGAAATACCATGGGTGGGTGAAGTACTGGTAGACTAGAACGAAGACTGACCTAGAAATTTAAAATACTGCCTTCCAATATTTTACTTTCTACCCTTGATACGGGGTAAACTGGGCATGACAAGCTTAAATGTTAAATAACATTAATCATACAGCTGAGTGATAACTACGAATATTTTAAAGTGTTATATACAGAGAAAGTCTAAGTATCTATTTTTGAGATAAACTCAGTTATACAGAACAGTATGATACAAGTGAGTACATGGGCTCTTCAGATGATCTGAGAGACTAAAACAAAACAACAATCCATCCAGCAACTCTGAATAGGAGAGAAATAGGCAACGGCTAGATTAGAACAAGTACCCTTAAGAGGAGCTAGAGTTTAGGTCTCAAATCTAAGGGGCAGACTATCCCTACCACCTTTGGAAACAGAAGGATTAAGAAGAGTAATAATCCTGGAGTTAAATAGAGGGATCATGGACAGATTTTTCCTCCCAAATTAGCACAATCAATTTTGGAAGAAATCTGGAAATTACTGGGAGTTACTAACACAGGTCTTAAAATACAATAATAATGATAATGAACAGTTACTATACAACAAGCACTGTAGTTAGCACATAACATGTTTTACTCTTTTAATCTTCACAGCTATCCTAGGAGACAGGAAATACTACCACCATTTTATAGATGAGGAACTTAAGTCATATAAGGAAAGTGGCTTTTCCAAGGTTATAGAGACTCTAAGTGGCATAACCTTGAAAGAAATTAGTGTTGTTCCTTCACAGTGCTAAAATCCTTCTAATTTTTAGTCTACGAATCAACTGGGACAAACATTTGTCTTATGTTTTTAACTTGCTATCACTAAGATGTCTATACATTTTAGGATGAAGATTCTCATATTTTAACACAATTTTCCCTAAAATTGCAGAATACAACAGGCAGCAACTAACATAGAAGTTTAGATGCTAATAAATTAAAATAATTTGGAAACAAATTAGAAAGAACAACTATTTCTGAAGCTTATATTTTTCTCTGAACGTTGTAAAGAAGAAAATACATCTGGCAACTTCAATGACCAAATCAGTTAAACAGGAAAATCTCTGCAAGTTTGCAATTGATAAAAGTGAAGACAATGTATCTGGACAAAAAAGAATGTAGTTCTAAAACATTTTTCATGATGTTAAAATTAAAACGCATTTCCACAGGAAGGGCTCTCTAAATAGAGGGTACTTTGTTATCATAGACAGACAAGGTAAAGGTGAATAATACAGTCAATATCCTGACTATTTAATTTCATTGAGAACATTGGTGGGGGAAAAAAACTTTTGGTAAATATAATTAATATTAGTAATAAATAAGCTATCAAAAATTGTAAATCTAGACAACTGCAGTGAGCATAAGGCTTCAGGTCTTTGGGGAAAGTACCAGAAAACAAGTTAAGGATAAAGAAGTGGTGAAGAATGACACATCTTAAACTGTGCACATTACTCTAGGAGGAAATCTCACAAACAATTATGTCAATGTAACTGTAAATTCAACTAAAATGGCTTTAGTTTTGCTCTTAAAACATGCCTACCGTACCTCTCAGGATACTCCACGTTGCAAACTGATTTGAAAAAAGATGTAGATTATCCCTCACTATTGATTTGTCCCCAAAGCTATCGTTACTACCACCGAATAACTGAATTTACAATGCTACAAGTAGCTTTCAGAAAGAACTCTGCTACCATTCACTATTTCTGTCACATTATTGAAGCATTTGGGGTATGGGGACTCAATGTTCAAAACCTAATGCAGCCTTGTATTGCTGAAATGATCTGTCAGGTGTGGTGTCCATACGAATAGTTCCCCAACACTCCCTGAGCTGCAAAATAAACAGAATCTATTTTTCTTATAAATAAACCTTTCATACTAAAGTGTCATGGATTCTGGACAATTCTACTGGGAAACCATTTCCTAATAAATCTTTTTGAACTTTTAAGTCATAATGTCAAAATCACAATTCTAGTATGAAAGAAAAAAGATACATTACTTACTCTTAGCATTAATTAAGGAAATAGGTATTTACCAAAACAAAACAAAACAAAACAAAACAGAAAAAGGACAGTATTCAAAGAATGACCATAGCAACATGAAAAGCTACGAATATTTAGTTTTAAAAGCACACTAAGAGGAAAACAGTAAACAAAACAAACAGAAGTGAGAATAGCTTCCAGCATTACATTTTAAAAAAAAACCAAGATCAATTAATAAAAGCAGAAGAACTAGTACCAGGTTTCTGACAGAATATTAAGAGAATAAACACTCTTTCCTACATTTACTGTAAGAGTCCTCTCAACTTACCTAAGGAAAACTCTGCTTGCTTTATTGTTTTCAAAACACCAAAAAAAAAAAATTCTATTTAATGGTGGAAAGGTATTTGTTTTAAAAATATTACATAGAGTAAAAATGATACTGGGTACAACAGGTAAATAGGAGAGAGAATTGTTTTTAGCATCAAATCACCAGAAATATTATATTTCAAAAAATTTTGTTCAATAGGGTGGATTTTTATTGCCCTATTACATATTAAAATTATCTGTTTTCTAATAACCTGTTTGTCTGTGAAATACCACCAGGAAGACTTTCAAATTTTTGTTTTTTAATTACTCTGTGCATGACAAAGGTGCTGTCTTTATTAAGTTCACGCCATTGTTCACTGGACAGCATGAATATTCTAGCAGTTACCGTGAAGTTCCAGAACCAAGGTCCCAGGGTTCCTGTGAGAAGCTGGCATATTATAATTATGATCTGGGACTCTGTAACATCGAATCTATGCATAAGGAAACAAACATTTCAAAATAACTTTACTCAGAGCTTTTGCTAAAGAACCCTACTAGAACGGGTAGCAAAAATAGATACAAAAGGCAGCATTCTCCTTATAAAGACATCTAAAGATTCAACAATGCTACTTACACAGTACTGTTACTATCCTTATGCATACAGGTATATTTCTTACCCAAATCAAAATAGCACAAAAGCTTAAAAGTTAAAACTGTAATACACTGAATAAATGACTCATAAGTAGGCAGTTGGAAACACTGGAACTAAAAACGCAGTCAATTCTCAATTACCCAGAAATGGTGAATACTGCTGGCTAAATGATCACACTATCTGTGACATAGGTCCCTTCAGTGCCAGAACCTATCCCCTTCCCTGGAGACAGGAATGCTTCCCAGAAGCCCGAAGGTACAGTCATCCATGTGTTTGAAAAACCACTAATCACCTCACACTCCTTCACTGTCCCCATACCTCATCACACACCTGTCTCTACTGTCAGTAAAATTCCATGGATGTGGAAAGGGCAAGTGGGAAAGTGAAAGTATGACTTCTCTTGATATGGCCAGAGCAAAAATCACACTGGCCATCTCCTTGGCCTGTTTCCTGATAATCTCTAGTCCAGAATCTTATTCTTTTTCCTTTTCCTTCTGCTAATTCCTCAGCAGCACTGTAACTCTCTACTACATTGGATTAATTTTATTAGAGGTAACAAGTAAAACATTCAATTTAATCACTAAAAAAGTTCTGGGACACAGATGGTGACAGAAAAAGAGCAGCAGTATAGAATGGGCTTCAAATGAAAACTACAGAATCAAAATTAAGAAGTGAGGAATGAATGCTAATGCGACAGACAGAGGTCCATGGTTTTACCTGATGATCTGTGAGTCCTAAGAGCAATCTAGATTTTACATTAATACAAACTGTTGTTTGGGGATATTATCTATAATAATCTGGTAACATTTGTATGGGCAGAGTCCAAATGAATGAATCATTGCTGAGGAAAAAAAAAAAGGGAAAATAGAGAAACTAGAAACTAAAAGAAAATCACTAGTATTTAATAATTCATGTGATAAATCCTAAACATTTAAAGGTAGGCAGACCCTATGCAGGTCTGCAATTGGAAACTTCCTGATTCTTAATCCACAGAAAGTGGACTAGGCATTAACAGGCAATAGGTTTTAATTAATAGGAAGTAGGAGGCCTTTGCATACTTATTCTTTAGAGGTTATCCGAATAAGAAGATGATCTGGATTTGCCAGACTACCAGCAGAATATACAACTTATTAACTTTTTTCATTTACAAGAGAAAAAGTCAGAAATCACTTAATTAACATAGGAATACTTGTTGGGGGCAAGGTTTTTAGCTGACGTAAATGTGAAACCTTAGATGCATGAATTGAAAAATGTCATAAAGTGAAGATAAATACTCTGCCTGCTAAAATTATAAGTAAATGCACTAGAAATGACATGTGTAAAAGTAACAGACTCACAGAAGGAACCTTAGATATTATGTAATTCAAAACTCTTACTTAACAAATTGGGGGATAAGGCCCTAGCCCAAGCGGATATACAGATAAAATAATTTGAAGATAACCCTTGAGGTAAGACATACTGGCCTGAGTTCAATCTATTATAATTTCTTTTTTTCTCTCCTGAAAAGATAACTTGAGAGTACTTTTTCTGAAATGATAATTTGAGTTCTACCTTTCACAGTATGTAAGATTTTTTTAAGGCCCATCTTTTGCATAAATACAGTTTTATTAAAGATTGTTTAGGGTTTCTAAGCATTTAATTCATAAACATGATTCTATATATACATCTATAAGTTATGTATTTAAAAGTATCTAGGTATAAAGGGTTTAGGCCTTAAGAGAAGAAACGTGGACTCTTCCATTTAATATAATCTATAAACATTTTAAAGAATATTTTACAAATGTTTACAAATGAGCTTCAACTCATAATTCTTATCTTCTTCTACCAACCCAATCCTTCTATGAAGTTCTGGCCTCTAAGCTCATATCCTCCTCAGTTCTGCATATCCAGGCTAGTAAAAATCCTAAAGGGCTAATAAGCTGGTTCTGGAAGGGTTCCAATGAGGAGTACTCATCTCCATCAGATCTCTACTTGCTCAGTGCAGATGCACTGTCAGGACAAAGGTCTGTCTAGATGTGACAAGTACTGATATTCTCTGTGCAAGGCAGTTTTAGCTGTGATCAGAGCAAAGTGTTGGACAATATAGCTCATAATTTCAGGGAAGATGTATCCAAATCACACCAGTTTTCTCACAAGACCTGACTGTGAATGAAAGGTATTTAGTTATGGATGAATTAAATTACTATGCCTATTTTTGTTCAAGATACTATCATCAAACTTAAAAACTGAAGACAGTGACATTAGGAGATTAAGAAAAACAAATAAAAGTTCTTATTTGGTGAATATACTATTTTATAAGGTTATTAAACCTATGACAACCTGGATGTATTATACATATATAAAAACCTTGTGAGTTTTTTCACTCATGTGTATAAACATCAAAATACAACAATTAAAATGGAAATGGTTTAAAATAAAATCCCAAGGTGCCTAAGGCTACTTTCACTTTCCCCTAAGGAGGAAGAGAAAGCAAGTGATTTTTAAAAATTTCTTTTCTCAAATTATGTTTGAGAATTGACCTTGTTCTCCCCAATTAAGTAAAATAAAATTTGGACTTCCTCTTCCACACATACAAACTTTACTTCAATATTTAAGCAATTATACATCTGCCTATTGTATCTGCTCTTTTGAGAATGTCTATATTATTCCATATGCTTCCATTACTCTGGCATTTTGATAAATATTTCCTTAAATGTAAAGCACTCACAGCATATTTCCATAAATGTTGTAGCTTGCTTTTAATCTTAAAAATAAGTAAGTTCAGTGTTGCTTTAATGTGAATCGTATACAATTTCCCCTAATCAAAACCAATCCCTTACAATACAAATATTTAATTTAAATTGAGATGTTAAATTCAAACTGGCCTCAATATTTCTAGGTATTTTTTCACACTGTTACAAGGAGGCACTGCAGTCTCAGTGGGAGCATGTCCTCCTGTCTAGCCCCTCCTGCCTAGTACCCCAAACTCCTTTGCCCTGCATTGTCAGCAGTTGAAGCTCCATAAATCATGCCCTCACTTTTTTTTTTTCTTTTTCCAGGTATCTTCAATCTCTTTTCTAAGTCAGTTTTCTTCTGTATGCTCAAAACTTTCCTATTAAAAATACAAAGCCCGCCTTCCTTTGAGCCCATGTTCTTTCATCTGATGCCTTACTCTTGCCCATCGGAGCTACACATTTTACAAGTAACTTGTACTTATTTCTCCCGTTCGCATCTATCCCTACAGCCTGGCTGCTACTCCACCACTACAGAGAAACTACTCGTGATGGCCTCCCGCTGCCAAATTCAGTGCATAATTTTCTGTCCTCATTTTTGAATTTGGCAGCAGTTAGCATTACTCTCTTTTGAAATTCATCCCACTTCTGGCTTTTCATTCTGGTATGCCTCCTCCTGTCTGGCTCTTCAGTAATTTTCATGGGCTTCTTTCTAGGCTTGCTCTCTAATTTTTCTGCAATTCTCATTCTATTTGGATGTCTAGAATTCCTCACGTCCCATGTTCTAGATAAAACTATCCCTTCCTTCAAATAGGCTCCTCTCTCTGTAGTGCCCTTCTCCACCTTCCACACACCCACCCAAGGAGGGGAACTGGGAGTCATTCCAGTTTCTGCTCTCTCATTCATTCTCCGTATCCAAAAAAAGACTATGCCTATAGTTTCTACCTCTTAAATCTCTCTTCGACAGCCCTGTCACTGTGCTAGTTCAGAGTTCATCATTCCTCGTATTAACTATGCTGGTGCCTCCTAACAGGTCTCCTAACTTCTGTCACAGCCCACTCTGACTCACCCTCCAAAATGTTGCCAGACTGAGCTTTCTAAAAGGTGCTTTTGTCATTTCCCTCCTTTAGGTCTTGCAAAGGTTCCCCACTGATTCAGGATAAAAGCCCACATTTCTTGGCAGGACACAGACGGCCCTAGGTTTTCCATATCTTCTCCAGCCTTATCTCCTGGCACACCCATAAAGGCATCTTATGATCTAACAATATGGAACTGCCTGCATTTCTCCAAGGACATATTTCATCAAAGGAACACACCACAGGGAAACTCCAGACTGGCATATAGAAAGCTGTGATATCAAATCACTCCTAAAAACACTGTCTATTTAACTCTTCCCCTGCTTCCATGGCTCATTCGCTTTCCTTCCTTCAGTTCCCACACCATATGGTTGGTGCTGCTTTACTTGAAAGCGAAACAGAATAAATTAGGGCTAGATGATAAATGAGCTTTCAAAATAAGAGACTGAAAGTTAACTGTGACATAACAATCAATGAAACATAAACTATGTGAAATCCAGATATTACCAATTCTGCTATTTTTGAAAATAGTATCATCGCTAACAATTAAAACTGAATTAGGGCAAACCAAGTGATCTTAAGTCTATTATATTTTGTGGTTTTACATAATGCAGAAAAAGACTACGACAACATTATTGAGATAAAGTAAAGGCCATGAATGTAATACTGAGAAAACATCTGCACATAATATTTTCATCTACTGCTTCTTTTTTAATATCAGAAGTCTTCAATATTTCCTGAACATGGATCATTTTCTAAACTGCTGATGAATGCACAGGCATAGTTTTTAACTGGACACTCTTGTCCACTATTATCACTTATAATACTAAGAGTATCACCTTAAGATGGGCCTTAAGCATGTTCCCTAAATCCCTTCATTTGGAAATTATTCTAAGATCTGTCTTTTAGTTCACATCCAAAGTATTAATCATTATTCAGTTACTGTCACAAGTTAAGAACATCTTAAATTCTATTTAAATAAGTTTAGTAAAAATCTCCTAAAGTGAACTTGTAGGGAACAGCTAAATTTCTATGTATTGTGGCTTTTTCAAGACCTAGAAAACTAAGTTGATTAGGGATCTAAAATTTTAAAATCCATTAATGATTCGTCTTAGTGACTAGCTTAAGATGTTCTCCTATCATTTGCCATCAGAGATTTTTATTTTGATATTACATGAAGTATTCAGAGTCTTTTCTCAAATTCTTTTTCTTTTAACTCTACACCATAAAAAAAATAAAAGACTAACTTGAGCAGTGTAAATAGGATCTGTGATACTTAATTAAACACCAGTTGGGTTTACTCTTTAATATTTATGGAAAAGAACTGATCACCAGGTAGAAACTATTCACTCTGCAGTTTGAAAAGTTTCTAATTTTTAAATTCTTAGGCATTTTGTTGGCAGCAATACTCTATATGGTATGCTCATATCCACTGAATTATCAAGAGCTTAGATATATATAGATTCATAAATAAAACAATGTGAAAAGAGTAAAATCTAATTAAGCCATAATATTTAGAGGTGAGAGTTGCTTTTTGCTCTTATAAACTATCTTTTCTTTCCTGAAAATGTATTTTCAAGTGTCAAAATAAACCACAGAGTTAAAGCAAGTAACAATGGGGAAAAAGAAAAATGAATTTGTCTGAAGGAAATATAGTGGATATGAGTGAAGGCGTTACTGTTTTTCAAGTTACTTTAAAAATATTGGTTGACAGGTTCTAATACTTCCTTTTAAAAAGTGTGACAGAAGGAAACATGATAGAGCATTACATAATAGCTAAAATAATGAGGGTTTTAAACTTCTTTTATTTACTGGTGTAGTGATTTGATCAATTCCTAATACTCAAATACCTAAAAGCAACACTCTTCATATTTGAAAGAGAAAACAAAATCACCATTTAGTGTTACTTACATTCCAAATCGCAATGTTCCAGAAACATACGTTTGCCAATGTGCACAATAGAACATGAATGTCCCAGCAAAACAACAAAAAAACATCCAGTCGGGGTTTGTCCCCAGCTGCACTGCAATACAGGTTCCAAGGACTACAAAAACTGTAAAAGAAAGATCACAATGAAAACTGAACAGTCTGATTAACAAACATTAACTGAGCTGGAAATGATTTTGGATGAGGCAAAAAGAAGATGTGCTGTGAATGTACAGTCTTCTCTCAGTTATCTATGCAAACAGGAAAGTAGGATATACCCTTTTACACTACAATTTACCCCGTAATTTCAGTCTCTTCTTTCATTATACCACTTAATGGAACCAGACTTCTTGAAAGCAACTAAGACACTTCAGCATTTTTTAGGGTACAGGCACACCTCATTTTATTGCACTTTGCTGATACTGTGCTTCTCGATACTGCATTTTTTTTTTAACCAATTAAAGGTTTCTGGCAACCCTCTACTGAGCAAGTCTATCAGTGTGATTTTTTTCCAACAACAGTTGTTTACTTTGTATCTCTGTCACATTTCAGTAATTCTTAAAATAGCTCAAATTTTTTCAGGATTATATTTGTTATGGGAATCTCTAATCAGTGATCTCTGATGTTACTACTGCAAAAAAAGATTATGATGTGCTGAAGGGTTCAGATGGTGGCATTTTTTTTTTTTGGAATAAAGTATTGCTTAATTAGGGTATATACATTGGTTTTTCAGACATAATGCTATTGCACAGTTAATAGACTAAAATATAGTCTAAACAAAACTTTCAAATATGCTGGGAAACCAAAAAATTTGTCTCGCTTCATTGCAATATTTGCTTTATTGCAGTGGTCTGGAACCGAACCAGCAATATCTCTGAGGTATGCCTATATTCTCCCAACTCAGTGATGAGAGCACTAATATTGAGCAGTAAAAATTACAAGGCTGAAAGTCAAAAAGAAGGAAAAACAAAAGGCCTAGATAATTCACAAGGGGACCTACTTGGCTTTAGGTTGACAGCTGTCTTTCCTTATTTAGCAGATTTCATAATGGGTAATATACATTAAAAAAAAACTTCCTATAAAGGTTTGGAAATCAACCTACAGTGTAAAAATGTCTATCATTTAAAAAAAAAAGACACCTATCATTCCGTTGTCACCTAGTTAAATTATAATAGCCTTTTAAGATGTCCAACTAGCCTTTATTCAGTATGTTTTTCTTGAGTCTTAAAAGTTATAAAAGCTTAGCTGCTCCTCCCCTTCTACCAAGCAAGCTGCTATAGGATACACTGAAACAATGATTTTAACACACACTTGCATCTGTGAATCTGAGCTCACAAGGTAAAACCATCAAGGGTTTTGTTTGCATGTTTTAAAACATTTTAAATGCTATGCCAAATGACAATAAACCAACTAAAGAAGTAAATAAAAATGTGTGTGTTGGGGGCTGGGTTGGGGGAGTGGCGTTCCTGAAAGGAAGACTAGTTAGGAACTGTCATTTTATTTCTAAATCTTTTTTCCCTCTAAAGAAATACTCAAATATTACTTTAAAATGGTACAAATATGTATCATCTATAATCTAACTATAGTAACTCATCTATTGCTAGCACCTTAGTGTACTTCTTCAAATCTTTTTATCCAAGCCCATTATCACAGTTATACTCCAAGTCTACAATGTAATTTTAAACGTTTACGAATTTCCTATTGTACTCTTATCTATATTTTATGAGATTTTTTGATGATAACAATTATGCCCTAGGATTTTAAAAACAACAGGTGCCAAAAGAATATTTAGGATTAAAAATAACAAGTAGAAATTAATTTCTAAATTTCCCAACACCACCAAATACTGAACATTAACCAGATTTATGTTTTTTGAAAATACTAAAACTTAATACAAAATCACTTATTCTGGTAACTATTATAATACCATGAACTTCTAATTTATTCTAACACTGTTTATCATTTCCTTTTACCACTATTAATCATTAACATTAAAAAAATCAACAATACCTGTTGATAGTGAATCACAACCATGATCAAAAAGCTCTCCCAAAGGAGAACTACTATTGGTTCTTCTTGCCTGTTTCCCATCTATAGCATCCAAGGACTGGTAGATGAAAAGGCCACACGCACAAGCAATATACGCCCACAGAGGTGCCTGCGAAATAAAGTAAGAAAAACGAGAGTCTTAAGACATATTGATCACTATGTTTGGCTAATATATATTTTTACTTGTAGATATTTTATCTTCATTCTCCAGAGAAGTACTACTGACTGGAAGCTATGGGAGAGAAGACCCAAGGCTGCATAATGAAAAACTTTTTGAAATAATCTGAATTATAAGAGAATTAAATTCCCTGCTTTGCAGGAGTACTCAAGTAGACGCTGGATAACTACTTCACAAGGATATTACAGAAAGCCCATGAGAGGTTTGTCTCGGGAACTTCTATAAAACTCCTCCTAACACTTAAATTCTAAGAATCAATTAATGACTAATCTAGTACAGTTACCTTTCAAGATGTTTATAGGTATTATATGAAAATTTCCACAGTAAACTCATGTAGGAAACACTAGGCTGAACAATGTGAAACAGATTTCTCTACTGCAGGGCTTCTTCTAGCCCCTAAGATTACTAATGTATATTGTGAATATTCACGAGGGACAGAACACACTGCCATTTTCCGAACTTAATTTGAGCGTGTAACTTATTTTTAAACACACCTCTTCAATGTTCCATAAAACAATACTAGAGAAATAATGATCTACCTACTAGACTAAGTGCTTACATTATATTTCAAATATTTATGGCCACATTTCAAAGAATGGTTTCCCTTTTCCCACACAGAAACTGAACCACTAACATTGAATTTAAATGTTGTGCATTAAAAAAGAAGAGCATCTATTTGGTTTGTTCCCTGTAAGAATGTAGAAGAGTGTTTTGTATCACTTCTTGCTATTTTCCCATGCCCAGGCCATGAAAACATTTTTATAACCACAAGATATTTTCTCAGATATTGGTTATCAAGTTAAACTGTATTAAATGCTCAGAGCAGCAAATTAAAACTACTCAGAGCTGAGATAATATTAGTATATTCTGCACTGCAGAGGTATCTCTCTGGCAGAGATCTACTTAGATCTCAGTTATTAAAGCTAAGGATCTTCTCTTAAATGTTTTCTTGGAGTCTCATATTTTAAAATAGAGAGGCTGCTTAAAGGACCATTGTATACACCTCCCCCAGCTGGAGTTACCAACCTAGCAAGCAATTTACTGTGATTATGTAACCACAGTTTACAGGCCAGCACACTGGACTAATGGATTGATCTTGAGTACCTAAGAACCCTATCTTCTAGACTTTGGGTCCACTGCTTCTTACTTCTAAAAGAATCTAGTAACTCTCTAGAGTTGCACTGCCCTGTATAGTAGCCATTACATCTGAGAATATTTTAGTTTTAAATTCACTAAAATTAAATAAAACCAAAAATTCAGTTCCTCAGTTGCTAGGCACATTTCAAGTGTTCAACAGCCACAAGTGTCTGTGGCCTCCATATCAGACCAGAGACACAGAACCCTACCATCCTCCCAGAAATTTCTATTAACAGTCCTGCTCTAGGGGACTAGAAAACAAGGAACGTTTAGGGGGTCTTAACTTAGGATTTTAATGGGAAAAAGTGTTACTCTGGAACAGAGATAACTTCAACTATTACTATACACATAATCCTGGAAAATAGCAAGATAGAGATACATATATAAGAGAGAGCAAAGCTTTCTTGTCTTCGGATTTTTCTTTCTTTCTGTAGAACACTAACCTAATATGTATATATTTCTTCCTTGTTCCCATTATTTCACAACTCTCAGAGGTGTTTTAAAAAAGCCTTCTCTTTCAGGAACAAGCATGGTCTCAGCTGGGTTAAGACCCTGATACACTGAATGTATCGATCAGGAAACCATTACAGCCTGACAGGTGGGTGGGGAACTGGTATTAGCAAATAATCTTACTACAACCTAGCAATTAACTAAGTTGCAAAATCTTGCAAAGATGCTCTTATGAGTCAACTCAAGTGACAAATCCTCAAAAACATGTTTTACTGAGATTTTGAAACAGAACTGAGTGATTCATACACACAGAAATACACACACACACACACACACACACACACACACACACACGCTGGTACAAGAGTGACTATTTTCCTGGGAGAATACAACAAAAAATTGTTGTATGTATGTTGTATGAATGAGGAGGAATCAGAAGTAGGGGAGGGAAGGAAAGTCAGATCAGAAAAGGAAGATTTTACTTTTGTTTTATGCCTTTCTGTTCAAATTTTTCTAACTATGTAAATTTTCCCCTCTCCTTTTTAACGTCAATAGAAGTTAACTGGGCAATGAGATTATGGGCAACGTGCCATTTTAATTGTATTTCCATTTTTCTGTATTAAAAAAATCTAACGAGTTTTTTAGTGGGTTAAATCTAAAGCATTATATTTAGCAATATAAAAACAAACAAAAGCAAATTAGCACTGACACAAAAATGCTTATGATCATATTCCAAAAAGTTAGTATACAACTCAGTTCCGGTTTTCCTGTGTATAAAATAACTAACACCAATGTTCTTTATCTGTCTTATGTGGCAAGGATAACTGAAGCACATGTAACACATACCAAGCTGAAAGCTAAATTTTAAATTAACTTATGATATGCTAAGACCAAAGCAACCAGCTGATGAGGTTTAAATACTTAGTAACAGAAACAGGTCATTAGGATACTTTGCTATTCTGTATAAAAAGGGAGAAGCCTGTATTTCTACCTCAGGAGTTTGAAAAATAAGGACTGATTTTCTTTTCTTATCTACTGGAAACTTTGGTTTTTTTTTTTTTCCTACAAAAAAGACAAACTCTGCTGAAACCATTACAACAGTGAAATTCTTTTCTACTAGATAGATGGTAGCTGAAACTTTAATGTAGTCAAAAAAAGTCAGCAACACGAAAAATAGATGGACATTTCCTAATACCTGTAGATATGAAATTAATGCTCACCCACTGGTATAAAGCCCAGAAGGACTAGAGATATAATGAATGAGAATTCCCTTAGGTAATAAATTTCTGGAACTCTCTGACTGCAAAACACTGATAAAGAAAAAAATATAAAAAATTCCATAAGGACTTAGATGAATTCATGAGTCCACAGACAACGTATTATTAGAAGAAATCAGCAATGAGAGAGAGGTTATAGGGAAGAATAGGTTATTTGACCAATGAAATTATAACCATATACTATTTATTGAGCATTATATGCTAGGCACTTTGAACACATGATCTTATTTAATCTTCATAATACTATGAAGTAAGATTTAAAAGGATAAACTGTGATATAGAGAATTTACATAACTTATTGAAGATCAGAGAGATAATAAGAACGTATCATAGAAGGCAGCCGTGACCTATCGTAATTCACTCTGATCATAGCCTCACAAGGATTTCCACCCCGCAGCTATAAACGCACACACACAGCGTTTGTTGGACACCACCTTCCCTTGCAGAGCACCAAACGGTAGCTCCGTCATAGTCCACACTGATTCCTCTCAGTAGCAATTCTGAAAAGTTCTCTGTGATTAGTGTAGTTTCTATTCTGGAAGTTTCCCCAAAGATTTAACTAATTCTAGGGTTACTTGAATAATTCCAACTCACTTAAGAACAGAGGCTGAGGAGAAGTATCCTAGGGAACATGGTGCCTGACACTCTGGGTGTTCAACAGATGACTGTCAGTGGCTGGGCTACCTCTGAACCTGCTCTCATCCCCTGATCCCCACCCTGGAACTAGTGTTGGATTGGGAAGGCTTCAACTGGAACCGTCCCACTTGCCTGTTGTTCTTCTATACCTCTACGGATGCGTGAGATCTGGACCAAATTCCTTTAGAAGTAGATGTCAGGTCCTCAGGTAAGTCACAGGTAAAACAGCTCAAAGGACATGTGATAAAGAATCCCAGCACATATTTAAACAATCACACTGGTGTTTATTTTTTAAGTTTCCTGACTGATGTAAAGCAAGATAGTTAAGAAAATGAGGGGAAACCAGAAATACATCCATACAATCTGCATGGACTGTATTTGTACAGTAAAAGAGGAATTAACATAAAGGTATTCAAGGGTGAGGGGAAAATGAGCATCTAGAAAAAGAAAAAACAAAATATGTTTTATAGCTAACTGTGACTCTCAGTAGCTGTTTACTTTAAGAGCTCTATGTGGAAACGAATTGATGAAAACAGAAAGGAATAAAGGATTAAATGGTGATAATTTTACCTTAAAAAGCAAATCATCTGAAAAGACTAGGCTTTAAAAAAAATTACTTCAAGCTTAAAACAAGACAAGGAATGTTGTGGCCATTATCATTTCATACGGTTCAGTCACTTTTGACAGAGTAGTTTTTGACAGACAGAGGACCGCCTTCTATCCTCCTGGGTAACCTGTGGCTGATCATTATGAACAATGCAGGCATAACAAATGTTACTGATTCTCCTTCACCTACCCACCTACCTTAGTTCACTTTTTGACAAGGAAGTTTTAAAAACAAACATCAATTTACCCATTCAGATAAAGGGTTCCAGTTTCAGTTTTGGTTTTAAGTAATGAGTAACGAGGGTAAAAGAGGGAACAGCAGTGGAGAGACATATTTGAGAAGGCCCAGGGAGAGGGTCCTTGTAAGCAATACCCGTGCTTTCCTTTTTATTGGTAGCCACAGCAGGACCCAGAGCAGGAAATAGATTATATTGTTTTTTTCTTATACTTCTGATTTGTTAGAATGAGAGACATATACCTGAGGTTATCAGCCACACATGTTCCAGGAAGAGAAAAAAGATATTCAACAATTCTCACTGGAATTGAGAGGGAAATACTTTTGATAAGACTAATTGATAGCTGTGCCATCTTACTACCAGAGACTTCCCTCTCTGATCACTTTAAATTCTGTTAAGACTTAACAGCCATTTTTAAAAAATGGGATAAAACTCTTAGAAAGAATCGAGATTTACTGATTTTAAAAGGAACATCTTACATGTTAATCCCAACTAACATTAATTTACCTACTAGGATCAGTCTACACTTTGCTTCTGATTTCTTATAAGCATAGTGTATAAAGTAGGTTGTCATTACAAGCTTTATTAAAAGTAGATATGATAGGATACTTTAAAACAGCTGACAAATAGCTATCTGATTGTCTTCCTTTAGCTAAAATAACCTAAAAATCCCAATTACAGTGTTTCTGGTAGGCAATAAATGTTCATATCTGTTGTTAAAGAAATTCCTCTTACCTGCTCTGTAGCTGTAGGGCAGTAGAAGACTAATAAAACAGTTGTACAGATGTTTATTGACAATCCAATGATGGTGATGAGATTTGGGGCAATCCAGGAGGGCACTCTTCCAACTAGCCATTCCCAGTACCCTTGCATTAAGGGCTCAAGCAGGGACCGTCCAGCACTCTGATATCTGTGTTCTTCTAGCCGCTTAAGCTGGTGTCTTGACAATGGTGGTGTAGGTAACTGAAACAACTTATTTAATACACACCCTGGAGTACTCATATGCCCGAAGCCCATGGGGGACTCCGGGTGAGAATCTCCACATCGTTTCCTTGTTGATCGATGCCCACTCATGGATCTTGGCTTTCTTTAATTTGGAGAGAATAATTTATCCTGTTTTACAGCTTTTGGTGGATAGTCTTTACCTGGAAAAAAAAAGATACATTTGTCAGCCACTATTTATATCAATGCCAGTAAATTAAAAAAAAAAAATCAAACTGATACTAGAGTAATACATATTAAGCAAGGATTAGAAAATCAGCAGTCTGTTTTTAGTTCTAATTCTTATTGATGGTACAAGCCAAAGAAGTCATATAACCTCACCTTTAAATGAAAAACATTAAGAAATGTTAATAGTAATATGTTTCTTGTTACCTTATAGTTTGACTTCAAAATTCATGCTTTTATCCCCCCATCTCACGCTGCTTTCATTAGTATAAATCGAACAAATCTTAGAAATGACCTAATCATTTCACATATATGGAAAATGAGGTCCAAAAACATGCCCAAAGACAGCTAGCAAATTAGTGTTAATACTGGAGGAATGACTTGAATAGAATGGGTCTTAAACCAGATTTTTATTCAATGCTAGTAGTTAATATTTACTAAACAATTACTACGTACTAAACACTTTAAGCAAGTTTTATATATTAACTCATTTAATCCCCACAATAACCACAGAAGGTAAGGACTATTAATTATCCCCATTTTTACAGAAAATGAAACTAAGGCACAAGGAGGCTAATTAACTTGTCCAAACTGGGTTCAAATAAACACAGGGTTTTTGTTTAAATTAAAAGTTAAACTTCTTTTTAGTGAAAAGGGATATAGATGACATGCCAGGATGGGATAAACAACAATGAAAAAAAATTAATTTTAAGAGGGCAGTATTTACATGTTAGCAGTGTGGCCTGATGAACTGTGGTAGTAAGAAAAAACTGGAAGTGCATTAAATGATGATTGTTCATAAAGAACCTTAAATTTAAATCCCTGAAGTGCTTGCACTTGACTTAGAGAAGATTAGCAGTAACATCTTATCCTAAGCTATTAATCAATGTAAGAAAATAATGACAACTGGAGAACACTTAAAAATTAGTATGGAGACCTCAAAGGTTTGAAGTGGTAGGCCTGGAGTAGGGTGGTAAAAATGGGAATATGAAAGGCAGTCAAATGTGTAAGTAATTTCTACTCAGAAGGAAGAATCAAGAGGAAGTGCTTAGGAATTAGACATGAGAGGTGAAGAGGCAGAAGAAAAAAAGGAACCAACAGTCAGAGGCTAGTGGTACTACTGTCAAAATGAGAGTCTGGAAGGAAAAATCAGTTTATTTTCCCTTTTAGAGGGTGCAGGATGAGAGGGGATCTCGGGTGAGAGCAGGAAAGCTATACATGCAGCTTTTAAGTAGAGATGTTTTAGACAAAATCAAATGACTGGTGTTTGGGTACGAGATCAAAATTTCAAGTTTTTCAACTTAAAAGCAAAAGGCTAGTTAAAGATTAGAAAGTAGAAAATTTCTTAAATGGATTGAGTCTAAAGAGAAAAGGAAAAGAATAAAGACCCTTACGGGAAACTCATGGTTAGTTGAGTAGGAGGAAGAGAAGCCATAAAAAGATTTTAAAAAGGAAAGAAATAAAGAAAAAAAGAATAATCTTAATGGAACTAAAAGGGTAGAGATGCTGAACCAAGATATGTGTACTTTGATCTTCTGGCAGAAAGTTATCCAGAAGGAAATATGAACTTCCCAGAAATGCTGCACTATGGGAATACAGAATGTGATACAGAATCAAGAACATCTCAACAATGGACCTAGTATCAAAATATACCCTGGGTTTCTCTCTATTCCCATAAACAACAAATTCCAAAATTTCAATGTCACTAACGATCTAAAGGGGCATCCCAAATCTCAGCCAATCATGTATCTCAATAACTGGTTTAGAAAATAGTTACTGTGGTCATTAACGGACTTAAATAAATTTTCAAAAGTCTCAAAAGAATCATCAGTGCCACTATTTAACTAACAAAAGTGCTCTGAAATAAAAATATTGGAATAATTTTCAAACCAAGGCAAATTAAAGCTAATTTCCAGCTACTTCAAAGAATTCTTCCACACACCCAACTGGATCACAAAGTACTTGATTAAAACCGTTTTAAAGCAATATTTATATAATATCAAACAACAAAATCATTTTAGAAGAAATGAGAGTGATAACCACCAAAATAATGTAACATGAAGCAGCCAAATTCTCAAAAGTCAAATAGAATAATGTATTTTCCTACTCGGTAAGCTATAATCAATCAGCTCTTACGTAATTCCACTTAAAATGGGAATAAAAAGTTGAGCCAATTCAATTTATATTTTATTATTGTAGTGTTCCATTCTCCAATAGTTTAAAAAAGATAAAGTGACATATTGAGGATGCTGGCCTGCTTTTGGCACTAAACAAGTACAAGCAACTGATCCTAATGGTTTTAAGTTTGAGCATTTGGCAGGACTACACGATAAGCTGATACTTCCTTCTAAATGTTTTCCCCCCTCTAACCTAGATTTTTTTTTTCCTTCTATTTCTCTTTTAGAACAATCTACGTTTTGACAGACCTTTCTAGATTTAGTCATTATATAATTCATACATGGAAAAAAAGAGTATTTCAATTTGGCAACATTGTCTCTGTGAACCTTATTAGCAACCAGATTGCAAAGAAAAACGCAGACACATATAGCCCCTGACATATAGCTACCTACTTCACTTTCAACACATACAGGTAGCCACCTTGCTGTCACTGCCACTGCCACAGATCCATCTCCACTCTTCCTTCCTCCCGTCACACCTGAGACCAGGAGGCTACTGCCATGAAAACTATCTCAGGAAAAAGACAGGAGTTTCTGAATTTCAGCATGTGAAAAGCAAGCATATTCAAGGGAGCAGGACAGTGTAGGCTGCTACAATAGGAGATCAGATTCTATGGAGAGAAAGGGAAAAAGGATGTGAAGTGAGAATACGGAAAGGAGGTACAAACATCACAAAAATTATTTTAACCACTTGAGATTTTTATGTGGAGTCAAGCTGATGCCCAAAAGGTGGAAGGGGTAATATTCTTTTCTATCCACACTACAAGGAACTAAAAAATTAATGCAAAAAATTAAAATTATTGCTGGCTAGCCTACAAACCTAGGCAGCAGTCCCAAGTTTTTATAAGAAAATGGATTCCAAGTTCCAAAAGCATTCAGCCAATATACGAGTGCAGTAAGCAAGACAGACATGGTCCCAGCTCCCATGTCCAATGGGAAAAAAAACTAAAAACAGGTAAACAAGCAAATAACATTACACACTCTGATGGGCACTATGAGGAAAACAAGGTGTGGAGCCAGGTAACAGTTGAGGGTGCAGATTTTAGATAAGGTTGTTGAAGTCCACGGAGAAGAAGCACTTATTCCAAATTCAGAGGAAGAGAAGGAGGTTGCCATTTCAAGAGCAAGAACAGTCCCAGAGAACAGGCTCTGAATACGAGTGATCTTGTCTCTCACTCAGGGACCTCTGCAATGACTATGGCTGGACAGTAGTAAAACAGATGAAAGGGTGAGATAAAATAAAATCTGAAAAGCCAGACAATGCACAGGTTCATAGACCTTGGCAAGGAGTTGAGATTTTATTTGGATGTTATGGAAAGTCATCAATGAGCTTATCAAGAAACCAAGAATTTTTTGGAACAGCCTATTTGTTAAGTGAGGATATATTTTCATAAACCATAATAGTAAAAGTGAGTACTTAAAACAGTTAAAAATTCTTATCACCCGGAGTTCATTTATGATAATACTGATTACTGTCCTATAGCTATTGCAACCTTTCCACTTGTAATCAGCAAATTTCCCTCCTCGGCGACATAACCTGATCGAATGTGATGCTCCTTTCATAGCACTTAACCACATTTTGAATGTTTTTGTTAGTTGATGATGTTTTCTGGTCTTTTCCCCACACTGGTATGTAAGACACAGGAGTGCAGGAGCCATGTCTATCTTAACATTCTTTTCCCAGAATCTCATACCAAACCTAACACTAAGTAGGTAATCAGTACTTATTTG
Source organism: Camelus bactrianus (assembly GCF_048773025.1). NCBI lineage: Eukaryota > Metazoa > Chordata > Mammalia > Artiodactyla > Camelidae > Camelus > Camelus bactrianus. The sequence continues at coordinate 41,050,452 of NC_133547.1, read as the reverse complement.
TGGAACAGTGAACAAATGTGATTCATCTAATATTTAATGAGCACCTAGTGGTTCTAGACTCTGAGGAAACAGAAAGGTTGAAATATACCATCCATGCCCTCAAACTCAAAGTAAGGGCAGGGAGTCTTGTAAACAGCTGTTATAACATACTGTGAACAAACTGTTGGGGGAGTTCAGAGGAGGGGGCAGAGACGGTCTAACAAAATTCTTCTTTGTGCAGGCGTGAATATTTATGGGGAACCCAACAAAGGTACAAAAATAAAACCAGAGATATTAAATGAATACCTTTACTAAAATTATACACAATTTGTAGACCTTAAATCTATGATGCAGAACATCTGAGCATCCGATGCAGAATAGCAGCTGAGGATAATAGCATGCTGCCTACATGATTCCTGTGTTCTGCACTGGGGAACATCTGACAAGTAACACACTCAAAAAGGCATCTCCAACTGCCGAGCAGAGCATAAGGTAAGCTTACACAATATCCAACCTGTAGCGGGAAATTCCAGAATTCCCATCCCCCATGTCTAAGGGTGCCAAGTTTTGAGCTGCATTGATTCAGCAGTATGTCGGCCGTCCTTTCACAGGAACTGGTGACTACACAGCTTTTCCCACTTTCACAGCTCCACTAAAGGAAAATACTAATGGCCAACACTATTTGGGAGGCAGAGCAAATTATAAAAAGTTAAAAAAAAAACAAATAACTAATAGGATCACAGGATTACATTCAGCATTATTTAACAAGTGACACACAGAACAAGTTAGCAAAAACAAAAGCCTTTTCAGCAGACTTGGAAGCTAAAACAGTACTGTGTAACACAATTTAGATCTACTGTTTGTTGAAGTGAAATCTTGCATTTCTTAAAAAAAAAAGAAATAACTTCCTCCAGGGGGAAGGAAAAAAAAAAAAAGCCAAAGCCTGGCATTTGATGGATTATTTTCCTATTTCCTTAAAAGAGACAGCACAGCATAACTTTCAAAAGAGTATCACCATCACTTTTAGTTCTCTTTTAAGAACAAGTATACTGCTTCCTAGAAAACAAATTGACTATGCAATAAAACGTAACTGGGGTTATAAAACAAATTTAGAGTTAAACAGCAAACATTTAATAGTGTTTATAATGTAAATTTTAAGAGATTGGGTGTGGGAAAGGAAGAATGAATTTATGAAATCATAGTTGTAAATATTCAATAATAATATAATAACTGGGGAACAAATAAAGACGCCTCTGTTGGAACAGGTTAATACCAGAGGCTAATTTATTTCTTAAATGGAAGAGCTGTAAAAACAAGTTGTACAAGTAGCTTTGTGCTCAGCACAAAACGAGTATGAAGCAAAATGCTTTTAGAACTTCAGTCTCTGGAATGTTATGTGAACGCCAAAGGTACTAAAGTACTTATGCTCTAAATGCCTTTACCAACCTTACTTGTGTTGTCAATTCAATACCCTCACTGAAAATATTCCTACTAGTTCAAGAGCAGAAACTGAACCTTTTTTTCTTGGTCCACATACAAAGACAACACAGTAATATTTGTTTAAATATAACTATCAATTTGCCTACTATCATAACATGGATTCATTAATGAACTCAAAGACTTCAAGCAAAATTACATATTAATGCCAATGATGCAAAAGGCAAAACGACACAAAATGGCCAAGCACTTGATTGGAGAAGACAAGTGAAACAGACCTCATTCATCCAGTGTTCTTGGGAACATCGGCAAAGACTAGCAACTCTTCTGTCCCTTCTTCCAAGAACACTGCTGGAATAAACCCTAGCTGGCAACCTCAGAGCTTGTCAATATACGCTGAAATTTCTGGAAAACTTGCTGACCAAGAAGTGTGGCCCAGCCACGAAACACCAGCACCTTATTCCAAAGGGAGGGCAAACCCGGCACAGGATGCAACTCGATTTGTGGACTTAGCAGCACCCAAGCAGGAGGGTGTGGACCTGAAAGGCAAGGTCGGTTCCGCACGGACAGCGCCCCCAGCCCTCGGCCCGCCCAGCCTCGGCCGCCGAGATTCTCCTCTCCTCGCATAGCAGGCCCCGGGCTCTCGCGCTGGCGATTCGCCGCCTCAATCTCTCCATCCGCGGCCAGAGGGGCAGTCGCCCCTCGCCCTCCCCACATCCCCGCGCGCGAGGCTCCCCCGCGCGAGGCAGGGCTGCGTTCCCCCCGCGCGAGTCCATACACAGCTATATTCCAATACCCCACCCCGAGAGCGTGCAGCCCTCTCTCCACCCCTCGTGAAAGTCGTGTCCTCCGACACGTCCTTTACACCCTGGCCATATCCCCAAGACAAGAGCGAGCCCGGCAGCCTTACCCTGGCCCCCAAAAGCACACCCCTAGAAATAATACCTCCGACTCCAGCCGACTGGGTGACTCTGATCCGCGGCAGCACGTTCACGACACTTTCGCGATTGCCGTAAAGGGATACAGGGTCGGAACTGGTGGTGGCGGGAGCGCGCCTCTCCGGGCGGTGATCGCGCCCCGGGACCCGCCAGGCTGCTCGGGAGCGCGCCCCGGGCTCCGCCCATCTCAGTCCGGCCGGCAGGCTCCGGACCCGGCGGCCAGTACTGGCTGGGTCGTCCAAGCAAGGTAGGCCAAAAAAGGGGATGAGGACAGGCTCAGCTTCCACTAGGGCATGTGTGTCAGAGGATGGGATCGGGTGGGTCGGGGAGGCGGATGCTGCTGGGAGCCTTGACCTCCGTGGCGGGCGTGAGAGTCGCATGCGGGCTCGCCCTGCCTCCAGGGACTACCGTACGCGACGCGCGGGAGAGGGACCGGGTGCTGGCCGGAGCCGCGGGCGGGCTCCCCGGGACCCGGGATGGGGCGGGAGCGGGTGCAGGCTGGGCTCAGGTCTCTGCGCCTCACCTTTCCGTCCAGGTCCTTGGTCTTCCCCTATAAACCCCAGCCCGCATGCCCCTAGCCGGGCCAAGCTCCGCCTCCAGCATCATTTCCCAGCCCCAGGCAAAGCGTAGCCGAGATCTTCGTCCAAGAGCTTTGCGCCTCCGGAATAAAGCAGCGGTGGGTGTAAATAATTCCTTGGTTTTATTTCTTTTAAGCGGTTGCAAAGAACCTTCGCCCCAATTCCACAACAAACTGCGGTTGAGTATACGTTCCCTTTATCACTGCTGGGCTCAGATTCCTTGGTGTGGGGCGGAGGTGGGGGATGGCGGGGGCGGAAGGAAGATTTGAAATTGCGATCCGTGTGACCTTGTGTTTACGCGAAGCTCAAATCTGCTACACCCAATTGTATCGCGGGGTGCCCAACACAGAAAGATAAATGGCTCGTCCTTTGTGTCCTCAACCATGCTTACATTAGGATACGTTTGCGAAACGCTACATTTTTCCAGTTCCCCCAAAGTTAAATTTGTAAATCAGTACGCAAATACAGCTGTAATTTGCATTGCATTTTCGGATTCTCCACCGTTTCTCTCCCTATAACATTTGATCCAGTTTACAAAAAAGCGCCTTAATCTTCTAGACTTTAGTTTGTAACCATTACGAGAATATTACATTTGTTAGAAGGCCAAGTTACAGTTAAGAAAAATAACCATTTTCTATTATGCTTTGCTTTGGGCCTGATGATTCTATGTACCTCTAAAAGGAGCTTAGGGCTTTCTCTCTTCACTTGGACTATTTATTCTTATTGTTTCTAAGCAGTAACCACTTAGAGGAGACAGCATAAGAAATTCGTCTTTTTACCAGTGGCACTTCAATATTTGTGAAGTTTACAAATTGTAGCTGCAGTTCTGATTCATGGATCTTCAAGGAGAGCAGAGAAGATAGGTGAGAGATGCAAGAACATTTTGTTAAACACTCTCACTGGTATGTGAAGCTTATTCCTGCATATTTTCAAGTATCTTGAAAAGTTTCTTAAATTATAAACCATTAAAATTAATTTTGCCTGGTTGGCAGTTAGCCAGCGGTGCTTCCAGCTTTCCAGTGATAACAACGCATAGGTAAGTAGTCTGCCCCACCTAGTTGGTGCACTTAGGTTTCTCAGTAGTCATTAGCAAACTGGTAAACCATTTCAATCCCTGCTCCTTCTCTAAAATGTCAGTTCAGATAACCAGAACCCTAAAAGCTTAAGGAAATAGGAATCCAAAATGATTCATATATACTAAGAATTAAGTGTTGTCGTTCCCCATCCCTGTGGCTAGTGGTGGTTGTGCAGAATTGATACATCACCTATCATTTTTATATTATATGCCCACTCTGTTTTGTTGTAAGGAACAGCCTTCTGAGATGGCTACTTTCAGGATACCGTAACTCAGAGAAGCTGAGTAACTTGCCTGAAATCATACAGCTGGGACATGAAAAGCTAGAATTTGCACTTAGATAAATCTGACCTCACAGCTGTGTTCTTTCCATTGCATCACAGGGACTAGTCTGTGCTTTATTTTGCTTAATATTAAGTTATCAGCCTTCCCTCATTATTGTCTTTCCTTCTGTGTTTTTCATTTTATTTTATTCTTTTTGAGATAAGGGAAAAGTGTCTAATGGGAGAAAGAATAAGAAAATTGATACCTCAGGTTTAAAATATTAATTCTAGATGGTACAAATCATTATAAAATACATGAGTATCAACTATTTAAAGAAAAAATTAATAATGCTATAGAATAGTGTTCTGCCTACAGTGTTGGTGCATTGAATTGAAATTTTACATGTTTAAGAGCATCTGGGTCAAAACAACCTCTATTTTTTTGTATGTGGATTTCACGATTTTCAAAAGGTAAAGGTTTGGGCAGATTTTAAGACTGATATTTTGTGAACTTGTAAACAGGTAATTCATCTTTCACATTCTAAAAGAGGAACAAACATTTATTGACCACCTGTGAGAGTATCTTATGTATGTTATCTCATTTAGTTCTTGAAAGAAAACCTCTCTGAAGTGAGTATTATTTTAGCCCATAAACAGTAAATACTAAAAGCTACCAGTATCACCAGTGTGTTTAGGTTCTTTACTTGTGCCATGTCAGCAGCGTAATCCCTGCAGTAATTATCCGGCACAGCCCAACTTTTCTACGATAATGGAAGTGTTCTGTATTTTCACCATCTTAAATGGTAGCTACTTGACACCTGTGGCTTTTGAGCACTTGAAATGTGTCTAGTGCACCTGAGGAGCTGAAATTAAAATTTTTTTAATCAATTGAAATTTTAACTTCAACAGCCACATATGGCTAGTGGTGACTGTATTGGGCAGCGCAGCCTTGGCCAAAAATACCCGCATTTTCCAAAGGAGAAACTAATTCAGAAAAATTAATGATGCTTGCCTAAGTTCACACAGTTTTATTTTAAAAAAAGTTTTTGAGCAGAAAAACATTTTAGGAATGTTAATTTGGCAGTGCATATAGAATGGATGGAGGGGAAGAGAAAAAGCAGACCAAAAGAGTTGAGAATCTGACCTAAGTGGCTACACTGGTAGACTACAAGGAAGAATGGTTGCAAATGGCTGGAGGTAGAATTGTCATCACCTAGTGACAACATGTGTGGGCTTTGGAAGAGAGAACCTAAAGGTACTTTGAGGCCTTAGAATCTGGATGGCCTGGAAAAATGGTAACACATACAGATCTTCCTCCACCTTTGATGGGGTTACATCCCAATAAACCCATTGTAAGCTGAAAATATCCGAAGTCAATAATGCATTAATATGTATAACCTACTGAAATAGCATACGTAGCTTAACTTAACCTACCATAAACTTGCTGAAACACTTGTATTAGTCTGCAGTTGGGCAAAATCATCTAACACAAAGCCCATTTTATAATGAAGTATTGAATTCTCATGTAATTTATTGACTACTGTACTGAAAATGAAAAACAGAGTGCTTGTGTGGGTACAGATGGTGATAAGGGAATCGGCTGTTCACCCTGGGATGGTGTGGCTGACTGGGAGCTGTGGCTTGCTGCTGTTTCACAAGAGTATCACGCTGCACATCACGAGCCCAGGAAGAGATCAAAACTCGAAGTGTGATGTCTAATGAATGCTTATTGCTTTTGCACCATCATAAAGTGGAAAAATTTTTAAGTTGAACTATATCGTAAGTTGGGGGTGGCCGGTACTGTGTACTGAAATAGGAAAATCATAAACCTTTTGAGGGCTTAAAGGGATTTCATTTTGGCTGTTTGTTCATTAAAAAAAAAAACTTACTGAGTAATTTCTATGAGCAAGGCCCTCTTCTCTGCTTGGGTAGTAAAGTGGAGTCCCACATCAAGGATTTTATCCACATCAGACACCCTCCCAGATTTTTATACCATAAAAGATAATGAGCTGTAAGAGATGTGCAAATCAAGTGTTCTCAGAGGAAAGGGTGCCTAATTCCAGATTTGAAGGGATTAGGGAAGGTTGTGAGTAGAAGATGGTATTTCAGCTCCATTTTGAAGAGTAAGAAGGATTTGGACATGGCAAAAGCGATTAAAGGAGGAGGTTATGCTTCTAGCCATGGGTGGACAAAATGTTTTAAAAATCTCCTTTGCTAAAACACCCAAGTGCTGAATAAATTACAGTAGCCTCTTAAATGCATAGCAGTTCATGAAGGAAAGAAAGGGAAATTCCTAGGCCTAGAAAGTCAAAGAGAGCTGAAACCAGAGTGGTAAACCAGCAGTGCATCTCTTTGGGGGTGCTTTTGGCTAGCAGCAGAAATAAAGTACAATTAAGGATGAATGTGATAGGCTCCCCATGCTCCCCACCCAAAGCAGAGAGATGGAACTCATACCCCTTGACCTCCCACGCTTTCTCCTCCAAGGGGCACCATTCACGTGATAGTTTGTGTGGATGATGCCCGTGTGTCAGGGGATATCTTTTCTTCATAAAAAGTAAAATGTAGTTATTTTTACTTGAAATTGTGCAGCTCATGGCCTTGGAACCACCTCTCTCCAGTTCAGCCAGGACCCTCAAAAATCTGTACACTCAGTGAAAGGTGGGCTAGGAAGAATACTGCCTTCCCGACACAGGGGGGTCACAAAGAAATTTATTCATTTTCACCACAGCTCCAGGTGGGGAAATAAAGATAACCACATAAGAACTTGAAACTACAGGGTCTGGCATTACTCAGCTTCAAGGTTCAAATTTACATACCTAAGTGGTCTAAAAAAATAAGGAAGCCAAGAAATTAAAGTTGGCCCAGGTTAGTGATGTGCCACAGTGCCTGGCAAAAATACAGACCGACTCTCCCTGCAATGATTTATCCTTAATCTAAGCTGTTTAGAATACTCCCAGTTAAGATCATCCAGACAGGGGCTCATAGTCAAAAACCAAAAAAACACATGCGCAAGGGTTGGCAGAACCGACAAATATGAAACTAGACTCCTAAAGATTATAGATTCGAATTGATCAGAAACAAAATAACATTTAAAGAGATGAAAGGAGAGACGTGAAAGATTTTGGAAGTTATTCGAGATTTATAGAAATTGAGAATTATTATTCGGGAAACTTACACTAGAATATTAAGGACTGATCTGGGAAAGAACAGAAAAGAGGAGATTGTGATAATTCAGACAGGAAGTTACTCAAAGCAATATAATGGTGACTTCAGGGAGAAAGGAAAAGAAACTTATGTAGCACAAGTTAAATGTACATATTTAGCAACAAATCAGATGATCTGAGTAAGTGACAAGTACAAGTCAAAAGTGGCTGAGATGACATTACTTGGAAGGTCAGTCTGAGCTGAGGAAGCTGAGCACATTGGAGGATCTTGGAAATCAGAGTTGTAAGTTTTACAAAGCTCATGGGAAATACTAAATTTCAATCCATCAAACTGTAAGAAGATACTCCAAACATGAAATTATTTTCACGTGTGTTGGAGTAATTTCTTAATGTTTGGAAGTGCCTCTGTATTTTTCTTTTAATTTAATGTATGAAGATACACTAATGTTTTCTAATTCATATTATTGACCACTTACTACTTACCAACATCCAGACAAAACATCGTGGACAAAGGCGCGCCAGAAGGCATGACACATTTGAGGAATTTTGAAATTTTTGAACACATTTGGAAGAAATTTTCTGTGGCAACATAGCATAGTGATTGGTATTAGAATGGAACTGCCTGAGTTTGAATCATGTCTACTGCAGCCCTCTGACCTTGGGCAATTCTCATAACCTCTAAATTCTGTAGTGAGCAGTAAATGAGATCACATATTTAAGGTGCTTAGTAGCCTTGCTGACATATGGTAGTTTGCTTTTATAATGAGGATGAAGATGATAATAGCAAAATCAAATAACTGAGATCAAAGAAGTGGCCAGAGACGAATGTAGAAACGTCAATAGAGATTAGACAGTAAAAGGACCTTATAGACCATGTTAAGGAGGAAAGACAGCTTATAAGGGCCTAGGGGAGGCGCTCAGAGATTCTTCAAAGGAGAATAAAATGGTCAGATTGGTATTTCAGAATAAGAAGGCTCATTCCAATTTAAGAATGAAATCTAGATTGCCTGTGGTCCAGACTAGGAGAGGACCATTTAGGAAGTTTTTATAATCTAGTTGGGAAGTGATGGTGGTTTAGGTAGGGTACTGGCAGTGAAGATGGAGAGAAGGGTTAGATATGAAGAAATTTAGGAGGTGGAATAAACAGCCTTTGATGTACTTGATTATGCGTAGAAGGACAGGGGAGAAAAAATTTCTGGATACAAGAAGTGGGTGAATCTTGGTTCCATTTACTAAGAAATTGAAAGAGAGCCGGTGTTAGTAGATGGTGCTGGGCTGATCAGAAGTGAAGCAGCTGAGGGTGAGAAATGTACAAGGTTGTGGGACGGGGTGGCTGAAGTAGAATAGGTGACATACTCGTGAATAATCTTTCCTAATTTGTTTGTTTCTGCTTCAGAAGACCTGTTTGAGATGTGGTGGTTTCAGCAAGGCCTCAGTTTCCTTCCTTCAGCCCTTGTCATTTGGACAGCTGCTGCTTTCATATTTTCATACATCACTGCCATAGAACTCCACCACGTTGACCCTGTTTTGCCTTATATCAGGTTAGTGAAGTGTATTCTTATATAGAACATCGTCATGTCTCATTCGTATTTTAGCATTGAACCCAATATTTAATTTTAATATTTTAAAATTCAGATTTTATGTTTGATACTATAACAATAAAAGGAATGTAAAGAGGAAGTTTATTTGGCTCTTTCTGTGTGATGGAGAAATGTGGAGACAGAGGGCTAAGAATCAGTTAGTGAATTATGACACTTCAGTGCCTTGTCTTCCAAATAAGTATCTGAGGTCTCAGAAGATAGAATTGGAATTATTTTCCTCTTAAAATTAAAAAATTCTGGAACAATAATAATAATAATATTAAAAGATAGTGTTAATGACAAACACTTACTGATCTACTTACTGTATACAAGGCAATGTTCTAAGCATTCTTCAGGTCTTAAATAATTGAATTCTTACAACCACCTTTTGAGGTGGGAACTATGACCCCCATTTGATAGAGGAGGAAATGCAGTCCAGGGAGGTTGTCATTTGTCCAAGGGAACATGACTCAGTAATTGGGCAATTTGATTCTAGAGGCTATGCTCTTACTTTTTATAACATGTTACCTAGAACTTTCTGACACATTGAGTATTAAAATTTTATTGGTAATATTTTTGAAATTTCACAGCTACTAATGATGTAAGTATGGGTACTCAATCGTGTGTGCTATGTCCATAACCCTCTTTTTTTCCCAATTATAAAGGCAGTATGTGCTTATTATAACAAATTTTAAACAGTACTAGAGTGATCATAAAAATAAAAAGTGAAAGTCTCTTCCAACGTCCTCTCCAGTCCCTGCCCCTCCAAAGGTGCTTAATGGTTTGGTTGATTTCCTTCCACAGTTTAGCTTAAATCAGGACATTACATTCTGCATTTGTTGTTTCCACAGTGGTATGGTATGGCAGAAAGATCAACAAAAAATTGAGTCCCTTAGGATGATTTACAAAACCCAAAGTTATTTCAGAATTTAAGGTTTCAGTTCTAGGAATAATTTGACAAATAGTCACCACTGTTTATGACTGTGCTAGAGAGATACGTAACTTAAGGAACCAGTTCATTTTTTAGTAACTCTAAAACAACATACATATTCATGAGGGTCCTTCAGCATTTTTATTTCCTCTCAAAGAACTTGTCTGCTTTCATTTTTAAAGAGTTTTTGTCTTTGTTTTTGTATTTTAATGATTCTTAAAGCCAGTTTGTTTCATATTTTGTAATTCCCCTTATGGTGGAGTTTTCTGATTAAACACTACATGTTCATTATAAACAATCCAAAAAATACATTAAAAAATAATAATAAAAGTACATTAAAATGTAAAGAAGAAAGCTCTTTAAATTTTTTCAACTTTTATTTCTTTGGTTATTGCTTCTCTGTCTTATTTTCTCTATAATTTCTATTATATATATTTCCTATACCTCCTCATTAAAGAGCTTTTAATAATTTAAGAGACCACTGAGCTCTTCAGAGTTTCAGTTCTCTGATGATTTTGCATGTGATTTTCTGATAGAATCCTAGACACTTCCTTTTCTGTCTCTGTCCTTCTGCCTTTTTAAATTTTTTTGGTCATGAACTTAGTAGTTTTAACCCTGGGATCTTTCTCCAACATCCTAATATATTTCAATTCAGTGGTACTTATTTTTACTTCTCTTAGGCTCATTTCCTTCATCTGAAAAATGATTACGTTAGACAAAATACTCTGTAAAGTTCCTTTCAGTTCATAAACCCTATCTAAAAGGTTTAATTGTGATAGCCACAAGAAGACATAACCAAATGTAAATTCCACTTGGAAGACAATTCCACTGCAAGTGTGCTTTCGGTGTTCTAGTTGATTGAAGCAGTGAACACTGAAGAAAGGTTCATGAGACTAACCACTGGGGTATGAGAAGAAATTATTAAAACATCTATATTTTTTTTATTTCAAAATATTTAAACTTATGTTTAATATATGTATAATAATATAACAGAGAACATATATTGGTGATCAGACCATTTTTTTTCTGATGCTGTGTGATCAGAATAGCTTGATGACCGCTGATTGGGTTGAAGTGCTGTGCTGACGAGGTGATGGGCATGGCTGTTTCCACACACAGGCCAATTTGTCATTTTGTTCCAGAGCATATCTTGGACATGCATCTGACTACTTACTTATTGGGTAATTCAAAACAGGAGCATCAATTGGAATATGACTATTAAAGTTAAGGAGTTTTTTTCTGATTATAAGAATGGTAATTGTGTATTACTCTTTTTTTTTTTTTAAGTTTTTTGCAGGGAGAGGTAATTAGGTTTACTTACTTATTTTTTAATGGAGGTACTGGGGATTGAACCCAGGACCTTGTGCGTACATGCTAGGCATGCACTCTACCAATGAGCTATACCATCCCCCTTTGTATATTATTCTTGAAAACTTGAAATGTAGGAGGAACAACAACAACAAACATAACCCCCACTCCCTGAAAATGATCAAAGAGTATCAAACTCTTTTGTATCTGAAGATACATTTTTGAGTGGGAAGGAGCAATCCTTAGAATTCATATTTGATACTTTACTTTTCCTAAACCTTATCCAAATGTTAATCAAATCTTACTAATTCCATACTGGATGTGACTTTCCCATTTCTCTTTTATTTCTTTCCTATAGTACTTCAGTTTGAGACCAAAGACTTTGTCTTTTTAATCTTTACAGTCGTTTGGGGAAAGGGGAAGGAACTAGCCAACATTTAATGGGTGTCTCCAGCATGCCTATTGCTGTGCTAGATACTTTGCATGTATTACCACAGTTTCATTTCCTCAAGTTGACCCAGTGAGGCTGGGAGGAAATTGATAGCCCCATTTCACAGACAGGGCACAAGGTTTCACAGTTAGTAAATGGTGGGTTGTTGATCGGGATCTGTGTAGTCCACCCTGCGCTGAAAGACAGACATGTAAACAGACATACTGCAATACAGTGTGATACGGGATTTTGATGGGAGTCTGGACTGAATGCTCTTTGCATCAGCCTGCTGCTAGAGGGGTTGGCCAAGGCTGTAGAGAGGAGGGAACTCAAAACTGGTCTTGAATGGAAGCTCCAGGAGTGTAAGGGCTTTGTCTATTTTATTTACCACTGTATTCCTGTCCCTAAAGTGCTGTCCCACACGGTAGGTGCTTGGTAAATAATCAGGAAATGATCAGGTGTTAATTGAATGTAGGCAGAGTCAACAACAGATGTCAAAAGACCGAGTCATGAAAGATCTTGTGGTGTTTCGGGAATATTCAGGTGAGACAGAAACATATTGCCTGACTGATCTATGTCAATAACACAGCCTTAACATGCCTGGGATAGCTCTTTTATCAATTTATATTGACTTCTGTTATGTGAAGAAGAAATAATCTTAAGTGATACATGAACGAGGCAAATATTGTGAGCTCAAATTATGTTTTCATAAAATCACGTTAAGAGTTGAGCTCATGAATTTATGAGAAGGTAAAGGATTTGAAGTAACCTCTATTGTTTCCTATCCCTTAGAAGAAATACATGTGTATATCTAATATGAGCAATTAGCACACCTTCTTTTTTTTCTTTCAGTGACACTGGTACAGTAGCTCCAGAAAAATGCTTGTTCGGGGCAATGTTAAATATCGCCGCAGTTTTATGTAAGTGATGAGAGTGGTTTTAATAGTCAAAATTAGTAGCTGAATTGAGCTTTTCTTGTTTCAACACTATCGTGTTACTTGTGTTACTTTCTAGGTATAATTGAAGAAATGTTGTTATTGATCACAGATATGTTTCTTTAAAAAAATTCTAGAAATGCTAAATTCTGGAAATCTTTTAAAATATATATATAGGGCTCTTTGACCACTCATCCAAATAGAAGTTGTAAAATATAACCAAATATTCGTTGAGGCCTTAAGTGGATTTCTTTAGCAGCCTATAGAAGACTGTAAACAGGCTGACCGCAACTATCCCCAATGAAAATTTTTTAAGGTAAACAATTTAGAAGTATAAGAATAGCTATGGAACCATGTTTTGATTTTTGAGCGGTATTCTAATGCCAAAGAAATGGAGCTCTGCTACAATATTTTGCATTCATTTTCATTATTTACTTTTGAACCAGTTTTTTTCTATTAATGGTTTACTAAAATACTGCTTTTTCCATCTATCGTGATTGTTTTAAATATTTTCATTTTGTCCCTGTGATGTTTATTATTTGCTCAGATCAAACACTGAAGATAAAAAAATGATTCAATGTATAAAAGTTCATCTTATGACTAACGTTTTTAAAAATATATCTACAAAAGCGTATCTGTGTTACATTTCTACACTTCTGAGTTCTTTGGCATTATTTTTGCAATAGAAGGTTTGATTTGGCCCTTTCTTAACTAACAAGGACAGTCAAATGGGTTTTTTTTTTTTCTTTTTTCTTAACTGCTATATCTGATTGAGCCAAGTTGTAGTAATTTGACATAAAAGGAAAAGAAAGTGAGGCAAATAATTTTTTGGTGTTTTTCTGCCTATGTCCATTTTATCCATATTCTAGGACAAATTGCTTTAGACTTTAGTACTAATTATATAGAATATTTTGTTTTTTATATAACATTTACTATTAGAGATTTTTCAGAAAGTGTCAGACTTATCTCTTAAATTTTTCCTAACTTATTTTTAATATGAGGCCTGTGGGAGGCAAACGACTTGCTCGGTCACACAGACATATCAATAGATTCATAATGCAGCCTTAAGAGTACTTAGAAATCTACAGCTGTTACTTAGTTACTTACTACTTTGCTGTTTTCTCATTCTGTCTTCCCAGGCGTTGCTACCATTTATGTTCGTTATAAGCAAGTTCATGCTCTGAATCCTGAAGAGAGTTGTATCATCAAATTAAACAAGGCTGGCCTTGTACTTGGATTACTGAGTTGTTTAGGACTTTCTGTTGTGGCAAACTTCCAGGTTTGTGTTTTAGCCCAGCATAGGTATTTTCCTGAAACACATAAAAATCCACGTTAAAAAAAGAAAAGCTGACGCATTCGGTTACATGCTGTCATTGTTTCTTTGCCTTAACAAAATGGAATCCACTGCCTTTAAATTATTTGACCCTCTTAGAAATTAGAGAAATTGATTCTCAGTAATCTCCTGAACAAATATAAATTATTCTGATTTTTAAAATATCCCCAGGACTCATTACTTGGTAGATTCTTTATTACTACTTAGTTGGAGATTATCCCAAGACAGAGAAAATTGATATCAATTGTAAGTGACACAATTATAGATTTCAACATTTTTTAAATATGCCTAACAGGTTGTACTTAATCTACCTATTTTATATTCTTGTTTAGATGTTCCCATTGATTGCTTGTGTTCCTAGGTACCCAGCCCCTTATATGAGGAAGTAAAAGGAGGCTCTATAGCTCTTCCAGCCTTTTCTCAGGGAATTCTTAATGTTAAAGTGGCAGTCAGCCTTCACCAAATATTTGCAAACTCTCCACATTCCTTTTTATTGACGTTCTTTCAGAGGAGTCTTTGGTAATACCAGCTGCATCCTGGGCATATGGTGCTTTTTGATTAATCCCTGCCGTCTTTAAAGTTTCAATTTAGAGATTTGGTAACCTGCTTACACACCTAATAACCATTCAGACATACAAACACACACTCGTCATATAAATACACATATAAAGGCATATTCCATCTCTCTTATTTAGAGTTCTCCTTTCTTAAATGCTTCTGATTGGCTCTCCTATTTTTCAGTGTTTTGGTAATGGTTAATACTCGTAAATGCTATAAATATAACCCAAGTGGGTACCAGGGTAATGCTTGCTGCTCTAACGAAGTCCAGAATTTCAGTGTCTTAACACAATTGATGTTTATTTCTTATATAAGTGGATCCAGTGAAGGTATTTTTGGTTGATAGATGGCTTTCCTCCCACAGTGGTTTAAGGTCCAGATGCTATCCATCTGCGGGTCCTGCCGTTCCCTAAGACCCTGTTATCTTCTGCATCTGTCTGCCTTAAACAGTCAAAGAGAACATGCAGAAATCACACCTGCTTCTTAAAAACCTTGACCTGGCAGTGACTCATATCATTCCACTGACATTCATTTCCTAGGTGCAGGAGGGGCTGGGGAATGTAGTCTATGGATCGTGATTCTAGTTATCCCTTGATCAGTTGATCAATTTAACAATATCTCTCATCACTGTGTGGTAAAAATGGATCCCTAAGTGACCTCCACATTTAACTACTTCTATTAGTAACTGGTATTTGTTCACAACCCAGTAAATTCCAGTGGCAGGTCCAAATAGCATCATGCAAGCTGCCTTTCTACCTTTATTTCATTGACCTACTAAAACAGTTTGCATTCATAGGCATTCTTCGTTTTGTTTTCAGCTTTCGTTTTAATTTACCTCCATCACAAGAGTGCCGTTGATCTTGTAGTTTTGAATCAAATTAGTTTTTTTTCTCTGGGTAACATCTGTTTTCATGCAGCTTTGGACCTGTTGAATGTGCTCTATATCTGTCACTGATGGCTTCATTGCTGGACCATCTTTATAAGCAGACCCTGTAATAGTACCCAGATGTCAAACCGTTCCCCTTCCTTTCTAATGTAAACTTCCACTGCTTATTTAAAGGGGTGAGTGCATTGCCTCTTTCTCCTCTTTCCATTTCTATTTTGCAGAGACAAACTGGTTGATTCAAATAGGAAAAATGGTACACAAACCACGTCTGTAAATGGCTTACAGTTAGAGAGCTTAACTTAGAAGAGAGGCAAGTGCTTTGTTTTAAAGTAGGGACTTGCTGGCTTTATGTCTTAAATATTTCTTGAAAGCATCTGCTTCTCTCTACCATCTCCTTTTCAGCCAAGTTAGATTTCATCATCTCTCATCTGGATTACTGCCGTGGCCTTCATAGTAGTTCCTCTGCTTTTACTGTTACATCCCTTTAATTTAATATGGCATCCAAAGTAATGTTTTGGAAATATATCTACTCCTCATTCTTCTTCCTTGTACGCCTGCTTAAAGCTCACAGGTCCAAGGTTGCATGAGGAGAGATATCATTTAAGAGAGGCAAAATGATTCGTTCAACTGCCAAACTGCTTAATTAACTTAAAGGTCTTTTAGAATCTGGCTGCTGTCTACCTCTCCAACCTCGTTCTGCATCATTCCCCTCCTGTATCTCCATTGTCCATAACATAGGCGTTTCTGTGTTCCTTATGTAAGACAAGTTTATTTAACTCTTATTTCGTATATTGTTTCTTTGATTGCACGTTCCACAACACCAAGCCTAAATAGAAGTTGGCAGACTATACTTCCTGAGGGAAGTCTTTTTTTGTCAATGACTTCCTCCTATATACTTCAAGTTTTCTTCCTTGGTGATCTGCAAGACTCTAAAAACTAATTTTTCTTAACACTTCTTATAGTCTAATTTTATATCTGTAGGTTTTTTAAAAATTTATTTAAGAATTTTGTAGTTCATATGTTTCTCCATCAATTACAGCACAGTGGTTTTGTTCACCATTGAATATTGAGCACCTAACATAGCACTTAGTACAAGCATGCTCCCATACTAAGTATTTAGTACCTTTGTGAGAGAGGCTAAGGGAATTAAGCAGGATGGGTGAAAAATTCTCTTGAGATTACCGTGATTGTATTTAAAGAGACCTAATAATTATCATACGGCATTTAAAAACTGACTTAAAAGATACAGGTTTAATTTCTTTGAAGACAAATGTGTATAAAAATATATAGCAGAGCAAAAATGTGTCCTCAGTGCCTAGGAATTTTTCCTTTCCTAGTGTCAACTGAAATAAAAATGCACAACATGAGAGATGTGAGTTTCAGTGTTATTTGGGGACTTACTGTGAACTATAGCCTGGGAGGCAGCCTCTGAGATAGCGCTGAGGACGTGCTCCAGAGAGATAAGGGGGGAGGTCAGTGTGTACGTGATTTTAGAGAACAGGTTTGTGCAATCAAACACATCTCAGTAGAAGGTTGCTGCAAAGTCATGAGGCACAGACATCTTACTTAATGATTTTAGCCGTTTTTCTAAATACTGGAAGATGTAAGAAACTGGTTTCATAAAATTATCTCCTAAAAATATCTAACTGTCTGAAGGCCTGTTCTGCCAGTTTTTCCAGAGCACAGAGGGCCTCATTCCTGATCTCCACCCTGAACTCCTTTCAGGGAGCACTGCAGGTCAGCAGCCCCAGTGGCTGGTGACTCAGTCCTTGTAGAGCCAGTTGACAAGTGACATTCTTTAGTTGGCACCAGGAAATTTATCCTTGTCAAGGAAATGTGGAAGGGATGATTAGGCAGAAATCTATGTTAATTTTCTAGGGCTGTCATAACAAAAATACCACAATTTGGGTGTCTTAAAATAACAAAAATTTATTCTCTCAAAGTTCAGGAGGCCAGCAATCTGAAGTCAAAGTATTGGTAGGGTTGGTTCTCTTTTGGGGAATCAGAGGGAGAATATTCCATGCCTGTTCCCTAGCTTCCAGTAATCCTTGGCATTTCTTGGCCTGTGGCAGCAGAACTCTGTTGTCATATGGCATTCTCCCTCCCTAGAAAATTTATCCTCAAGGAGACTATGGAAGGGGTAAGAATAAGCAGAAGATTAGTTCTTAAGTTTCATTAACTGCTTTTAGGTAAAGATTACAAACCACTCAATATGTAATTTATAAGTTCTATAGCAAACATTTGGCCCTGACCTCACATATCTCTGTAATTTGTTTGTCTTCATCAAAGAGTAAGTTTTTGTCTTTTGTTTTGTTGAAGGATGTATTTTTAAGGAGGATAAAAGAATGACTTGTGTACATAGGTCAAAAGTTTTATTTAATTTACTAATTAATGACAGAAATAGTGGGTACTACAAACCAGTTCAAAAGAGAAGTCAAAGTAGCACACACTTATGGTCAGATAAGGAATGCTCAAACAAATTTATAAATAGATGCAAAACTAGCAAAACTGATTATTATTCACAGAGTGATAATCAATTGCATTTAGTCTGACACTGTGCATTTCTAGTCATATGAATTATTTGCATTCCTATGCATTTTCAATAAGTTAACTTCTGTCTCCACACATAACATCTCTGTCTCTATACATAACATCTATCATTACTCAGCTTTTCTCTGCAAAATAGCCCTAACAAAGCCAAGTAAAATTCACGTATCTATAGACCCATTCCCAGAGGCTCTAGCATTCCATTGAAAGGATAACCTCTTGCCCATTTCAAGATCTTCTGCTGTTTCCCTAGTCTCTAAAATGACAAAGTTGACTCGGTTAAGCAAAAGTACGGCCAGTTGAAACCACTTTTATATACCTCTGTTTTGATTATAAAAATTCAAAAGTAGATGCCCTCCATCCTTTATTATTCTTTTTAGCTACATGATTTTGTTGATAGAACTGTGTGCTGATCACAGGTGGGCACTGATCAGGGTATATCTGTGTTTAGCTTCATCAATATATGTGAGAATATTTTTAAGGAGAAAAATCTACCCATATGTCTGCTCTTAACCCTAAAATAGTCAATTTCATTTTTGCCTCTATTTCCACAGCCTTTATCCATATATATATATATATATATATATATATATATAGATAAATTCATATGAACCAAGAAGATATTACCATTTTACATTATGTTTTATGGGTGCTGAATTTTTTTTTCCTTTGTTACTCAAAGTGGTAATAACGATACATTTTTTTCCCTTTCCAAAGCTCATAACATTACCAGTTAAAACACCCCGTACCATATTGAAGTAGCCCTTTTTATCTCCGAAAGGAAACCAATACCTTTTAAAAATAATTTGTTATCTTTTCTTCTTTATATTAGAAACTTCTTACACCTTCAACTAAAAAAAGTGGACTCTGTTTGTGAATTAGCACAGTTGATTGTAGATGGAGGGAACCAACACTAACCTAACCTCTCTTCTCCTATTGCCTTAGTCATACCCTCTTTACCAAGGGCTGTACAGCACTTTCTCAACCGAATGGCATACAGATAGCATCAGTTTAAAAAAACTAGAGAGTTCACCAAAGGCCTCTGATAGTAGAATTTTTAGAGAGCTACTGTCCTCACTTTTAAACAGAGGGTATATGTAGTAAAATGTAACTGGATTCCAATAAAGGTAAGGTGAAGGAGAAAAAAAAATTACAAATTATGGTAATCCCTTACAGTATAATTTATTAAGACCAATCAAATCAGAGGCAAGGGGAGATGTTTTAATTTCTTGAGCTTTTAAGTTGCATTTAGATTTTAATTAGATTTAAGCTGAAACTCTCTACCCCTTGCATTCCCAACTATCCTAGTCCTCTTTATCTTGTTCTATTCCTTCTATGCTCCATAACCACCATCTAACTTATTATGGAATTTATGTATTTCTGAAGTTTATTATTTACTATTTGTGTTCCTTCACTTGAACGTAAATGTTAACAGCCAGATTTTTGTCTGTGTTGTTTACTAATATTTCTGTGTGCTTAGAACAGTAGTTTGATGCATAAGAAACCCACAAATAAACATATTATTAAATGAGCAAATGAATAATCACTATCATGTTTTCAGTAGTGGCACAAATGCATGAAATAATTTGGATTACTGTAATCCTCAGGTTTACGCTGAGTCCTGTGAGAGAATATTACTTCGGGAAGTAGTCTGTAGACGCTACAGAACTATTCCACTTAGTGAATGTTCTGTTGAAATCGCTGGGCTTGGGGTTTTAGATATAGTTTTGGCAATGTGTTTTGAGATTCTTTTATTTACTGATTTCTTCCTTCTACCTCTCAGAAAACCACCTTTTTTGCTGTACATGTATGTGGAGCTGTGCTCACCTTTGGCATGGGCTCATTATATATGTTTGTTCAGACCATCCTTTCCTACCAAATGCAGCCCAAAATTCACGGCAAACAGATCTTCTGGATCAGGCTCCTGTTGGTTATCTGGTGTGGAGTAAGTGCACTTAGCAGTATCCTTTACTGTAAAATGTGGCTACACTTGGAAAGGAATCAAGTAACAGAATTTAAGTGAACACTGTTGGCATATCATAAGCAGACCTTTTTTGGGGGTGAGATTGTTGGGTTAGTAAACCCTAAATTAAAGAATTGGAAGCATGAAATCCAAGTTTTACATAGGACCTAATAACTAAACTAAGAACAAGGATAATGTTTAGCCTGATCATACTCCCTTCAGGGATAGGAAGGATGAGTTAAGGCCCTCCCTGAGAACAATTATGTAGCAAAACCTTATGATAGAACTGCTGATTTATTGAGCAAAGAGGGATAGACGGTGCAAACCATTTCATAGTAATCTTCTGGGCATGTTTTAAACTTTACTACTGCCGTGTAACTTGAAGTCTTTAAGAAAATGGGTTTGGACCTTGGAAACATGTATGTGTAATCCTTTTAGACCTTTAAAGTGATTTTGGTTTTGAATCTAATTTAAACTTACAGGTCTCCTCTGAGATTCTTCCTTGACTTACTTTTTTTATAGTGCTGACTTGCTCATCCCTTCTGTACACTGGGAGTTTTGGCGCTGATATAGTACAGAAACTGCATTGGAACCCTGAGGACAAAGTAAGAACTGACAGTCTATAAAACTTAGTTTTATATTAAAGATTTTCATTGCTTTTGATGTGCTTTTCATTACATTACTAATAATGAAAGTAGAATAATTATTAATGTATAGGACTATTTTCTATAAAGGATAGAGTTTATGTAGAACCATCCATTTTTCTCCAGTCACTTTGTGATCCTTGGACATTTTCAAGACATAAAGAGAGTTGTGATGGCAGAGTCTTATCAGAAATTGATTCCTCTAAATATGGTTATAGTATACCATATACCCCACTGAAATCTTTTATTCGTAGAATACTTGTTTTCTGAATTGAAAGCAAAAATTTCTTTTCCCATTTTTTGTTATCTGTAAGTTTATTATTATGGACTTTGCATTTGGGTTCCAATGTAGTGGATATCTGACTAGAGATAGCATTTTTGATCCTGAGAACAAGACAAGAGGGACATATACTTAAATAGGCAATAAAATGAGTTTATCTGTTTTCACAAACCACTCAGTTGGCATTTTATTTTAAATTATTTTTAAAGAGTCAGTCGTAAATAGGACATGTTTGTGAGAGTGATTGAGCAAAATAATTTACTAGATTCTCCTAATTATAATTAATCTATATATTATTCAATGTTCAAAAAACACCACTAAGTTTATTCTGAGCATTGTTTACTTAAAATTTTTTTTTAGTGGCATTAATGACTCGTAGCTTTGGGAAAGGCAGTAACTTCTTGATTCTAGAGTAGAAGTTCCTGTTCTTAGTTATTCAAGTGAAAATTTTATTTGCTGTAGATGAAACTATGATGGATCATTTAGGAGGACTTTTCTAATGTCTACCTTTAAATCTAGAGATAGGTTAAATAAATCAGGGGTTGATATTCAGAACACAGGTTGGTTTATAAATATTATAGGTTTTTTATCTGAGAGAAATTATAGATCATTTGAATGAAATTTCACAGAACTACTCCTTTTTTGTTGTTGTCGCTTAAGGGTTATGTGCTTCACATGATCACTACAGCAGCAGAATGGTCTATGTCATTTTCCTTCTTTGGTTTTTTCCTGACTTATATCCGTGATTTTCAGGTAAGAAGACATGGAATTAAATTTATGCAATTAAACCTCCTTTGGGTGGAATAAGAAAGCTTTCTAGAAGCAAGTCTCTGGCGTTTTTGAAAATTAACTTCATAAGCAGTGATGCCAGAAGAGGACCTTCTGTGTTTGGAGAAATAGTGTTTTGCCAGCAATGTCCAGCCTTATAAAACAATTTGCAAAAATTCTTTCAGAGAGTTTTTATTAACTCTGCCTACATTTACGTAGGCCATCCTCAACGTTTAGTTTTACGCATTCTCCGTAGAAACCAAAGAAAATTAAGGAACTTCTGAGTAGAGAAGCTTGTTTTTCCCAACTCTGTTGGTACTACAGATGATACTGTTGGCAGTACAACAGCTGTCTCACTCTTGTTACTCATTAGAATAGATTTACATTCCTAGTCCCAAAAGATGTTCCTCCGAATGTATTAAAAATGTGATCTGCCTTTAAGGAGCAAACTTCTATGTGTAACTTTCTTTTCTCTTCCAGAAAATTTCTTTACGAGTGGAAGCCAATTTGCACGGATTAACCCTCTATGACACTGCTCCTTGCCCTGTTAACAATGAACGAACACGGCTACTTGCCAGAGATTTATGATGAAAGGACAAAATATTTCTGTGGTGATTATGATTCTCAGGGACTGGGGAAATATTCATGAAGGTTACTTACTCTGCTCTGAAATTTTCAACCAGTTAATCAAGGCTGACGATGTCGAAGAATACTGATAATCAAGACCCATGAATTAAGCCATTTGATATTATAAAGGATATCTTCAAGAGGACCACATAAAAACATGATGCCTATAGTTTTTTTTAATCCCAGAAAATAAAACCAAAGGACTACAACATTGTAGCTTTTTTCTACTTTTTTAAAAAGAAACAAGCAGAAGTGCACCAAGCAGTCTGCAAAATCCAACTTTTCACATTTTTTAAGGCATTATAAAGGACGTTTTGTTTAGAGTACTTATATGAGAGACATTTTTCAGGACCCCAAATAATCAGCATTGCTCAACAGCTCTTTTTTCATTGGATTTTGAAGTAGTAGTTTTACCATATTAATACATTTCTTACCATCTTCATAAAATTTTTTTTCTTCTGGAATCCAGTTTTAAAGGGAAGCAGACCTGAATTCATGTGAGCACCATCATTGCTTAAGCTTTGCACAAGAGAGCCTGGAGGTATTGAATTGATTACTGCCATGAGGCCAGACACTATGCTAACTGGTCTGTCACAGTGCTTGCAATAGTTTCATGAAGATTAGTGTCTGATACTAGATTTTAATTACTAATGAATAAGGAAAGTAGCTATCAGTAAATATACTCCAATTGTGTTTTGTGTAGAAGTGTTTAGTGGGTTCCTTCACAAGGCTGAGAAGTTTGTGAATAACAGCAGGTATGATTAATATAAAATAAAAATCACCTCAAACTGCAGTCAAGACCTTCTTAAGATTTTCATTTATAGCCAATTATAATTACTTGTAAAAGTAGCATTGAACTGGAAAATGAGCCTTTTTGAGGGGAGCTGGTCTTTGTAGGACCCAAATTCTAAAGAACAAAATCAACAATCCAGAAAAACGAGGTACAAGATAATTGTGATACATGCATCCACCAGCACAACGTTCTCTCTTTTCCTCTGGCCATAAAAGTGATTGGATAGCTTCTGCTTGGATCCCTACCTGTGCAGATAAAGAATGGTTTACAGATCCCAGATAAAATTCAGAAGAAGAAAATGCTCATCTGGAAGGTGCCTTTGATGAACTGATTTGCAAAAGGATCTCTGAAGAAGATTAACAAGGCTTATCTTTTTAGAAGAAATGGTTCCATAGTCAGAATAACAGACAGAACAGGTTTGAAGTGTAAGAGGTAGCAGTTCAAGAGAAATGATTATATGATGGAACCATAGATGTCAGTTATGAAAAGGATGCTAGTTACAGAATTCTATAAATATTTCTGAAGACTTCTGGTCTAGTTTTACAGAAAATGGAATAAAATACTTTTTAAGCTGTATCAAGCAACAGTGAACATGGGAGACATTTCAGTAAACATTGATTGAAATCGTATCATTAGGAAAAAAACTCAGTATGAACCATAAAATTTTTTTATCATGCCTCTGAAAACCATGGTGCAGCCACATCTGGGAAACAAAATCCAGTCCTGATTGCTATACATCAAGGAAACTAATTCAAGTTGTCAAGGACTACAGTGTGGTGAGAGGGAAAATGATAGAATCAAAGTTTATAAAGTTATAAATTATATGTGGGGAAGAGCATGGACTTGTACATCCATACTAGAATATTAGGCTTAGGGATACACTAATACATTAAATTATTTTAAGACAAAAAATGTTATTTGGATAGTACTTTAACTTTTGCTCTTACAAATAATATAGGCTAAAAATATTAGTAAGTTCAAAAAGGATTATAAATAGAAAATTTGAATGTGCCTTTATCCTTCATCTTAATGCCAAAGTAATGGAAGGCAACTGTACCCTATGTCAAAATGCCTTGCCAAAGTTGTCAGACACATTAGCTTGGATGAATGGATAAGGTAGTTCTCTTCAGTCAATCTTCTTTTCAATGTTTAGCTTTAAGAGTAAGAGATTTTAAGCTGAAAAGATTAGCAGATACAATGAATTGATAGTGCAAAATCTGTTTTCTCATTGTCCTACGTACACAATAAAACTACATTTCCCAACTTTCAATTAAGTATAACCATAAAACTGAATTTTAGCCAATGAAATGTAAATGAAATGGATGTGTTTGCTGTTTTTATATTAAGGTTTTGTAAAACAGGAGTGCTCTTTCCCAGTCTTTTTATACCATTTGTATATTGATGACAAGATTTTAGGATATGGCAGAATCACATGTAGGAGCCCTGAACTAGTCCACTTTTAATCAGATTTTAGAATACTGAACTAGAGATCTAATATAATTTAAGAATTCTGTTTTTATCTATCCCAGTTATTAAGATTATGTATTTTTAAATTGTGTCATACATTGTAAATGATCAGTGGATTTATGAGAGAAAGAAACTTATCTCTTCTGCAGTGTTCTTTACAGGCTTACTATGAAATGAAGTTCAGTAGATGTTGGGTTAATGTCCTTGCAAATCTTTGTTGTACATCTTGCCTTTTTTCAAGCAGAGTGCTGGTTTTAGAAACTATATACTCATTTATGAGGGAGATAAGAACATAGAACAGACCTAAAACAAAGGAAAACTCTTTCTGAGAAATTATGACTCTTAACAGTATAAGAAATTGTATCCTCCAAAAGACGTAGCAGTTTGAAATAGTATTCACCTGAGAGTTCACCCATTCAGAAAGCCTGAGGAGAGTACAAAAAGAATACCTCAGAAATTCTAAAATATACAATTGGAATGTAGTGCAGAGGGAAATCCCCAGTGTTTGGGAATCTGGCAATTCAGCTGAGAAGCACAAAGATTCGTCTGGAATATCACCAATGACCAGATCCCAATCTCTGTTAAGAGGAAATCCTGTTCACTTAAAATATTTGAAGCAAGTAGTAAATTGAATCAAACTAAAGCAGCAACAAAGCTCATCTCCACCTCAACTACAGACCATAAATATTAATTCAGCCTCTCACTCTGCAAACATGGCCAGAAAACAGCCATGCCATTTTTTGGAGGCAACTATTATGGAAAATATCCAGCATATAGTAAGAAATTATAAAGACATGCAAAGGGACAGAAAATTTTGACTCAGGAAACAATAGAAGCAAACTCAGAGATTGCATAGATGTTGCAATTATCAGAGCTAGATAAACTATGGTAAAAATGCTGAAGGAGCTATTAAAAAATTTGGAAAACATGCACAGAAAGATGGGATTTCAGCAGAGATAAGTATATTTAAAAAAACAAAAATTCTAGAATAGAATATGATGGCTACACGAAGGAAAGAGTTTTTATCAATCCTTGAAGATGACAATTGAAAGTAAAAAACTGGGAGTGAAAGAAAAAAAGAAAAAGGAATTAAGTATCTGGTTTTGGAGGCAAAATTAAATGGTCTTAATCTTTTAATTGAGTTTCAGAAAACGGATAGAATGGCATGGAAGAAATGTTTGAAGAGATACCAACTGAGAACTTTTGTAAAGCTGATGGAAATTAACAGAAAATCAACAAAATTGAAAGTGAGATTTTGGAAATTATAAAATTAATAAATACCTAGCAAGACTAATACACCGTGTTGAGTAGTATTCCCCAAAAAGTCATGTACACCTAGAACTTCAGGATGTGACCTTATTTGGAAATAGGATATCTACAGATGTAATTAGTTGTGATGAGCTCATACTACATTAAGATGAGCCATAAATCCAGTGACTGGTGTCTTTAAAAGAAGTCCACAATAGAAACAAAGAATCAGAGAAAAAAGCTAATTGAAGACAGAGTCAGAGATTAGGATAATGCGGTATCAAGGCAAAGAATCCCAAGGATTTACAGCAAGCAGAAACTATGAAGAGACAAGGAAGGGTTCTTCACTACAGCTTTTAGAGGGAGCCTTGATTTTGGATTTCTGTCCTCCAGAAATGTGAGAGATTAAGTTTCTGTTGTTTGAAGCCATCCAGTTTATGGTGATTTGTCATGACATCCTAGGAAGTTTAAAAAAAAAAAATGAACAAGTAAGAAAGAGAAAACACATTACTGATACTGGGAGTGAAAAAGAGGACATCACTACATAGCCTATTGACATTAAAGATAATAAGAGCATTTTATGGCCAATTCTATGCCAGTAAGCTCAACAACACATGAAATGAACAAATGCTATATGAAATGTACAAATTCATAGAAATGCAAAACATACCAAGACTAAGTCAGGAAGAAATAGAAAATCTAAATGGATCTAGAATAACAAGAAGATTGAATCAGCAATACAAATTGAAGCAGCAATACAAAATCCTCCAACAAAGAAAAACCCTTGACCTCATGGCTTTAGTGGTGAATTCTACCAAACATTTAAAGAACTAATACTAAGTCTTGCAGATTTATCCAAAAAATGAAGAGTCCACTTCCTACCTTACACTATGAGGCCATCATTCCCCTTATACCAAAGAAAGACAGACTCCACAAGAAAACTAGAGACTGATATCCCTTATGAACATTGATACAGAAATTCTCAACAAGATACTAGGAAACAATTTGGCAGCATATCTAAAGGTTTAGGCACCATAAGCAAGTAGAATTTATGGTTCAACATATGAAAATCAATCTGTGTAACATACCATGTCAACAGAATGAAATGGGAAAAGCCCACATGAACATCTCATTTGATGCAGGAAAACCATTTGACAAAATTCAACACACTAATGATAAGACCACTCAACAAACTGGGAGTAGAAGGAAGCTACCTTAATGTAATAAAAGCCATTTATGAAAAGCACAGTGAACATCATACTCTGGTGAAAGACTAAAAGCATTTCCTCTGAGATCAAGAACAAGGCAAAATTGTCCTCTTTAACACATCTATTCCAAAATAGTACTAAAAGTTCTAGCCAGAGTACTTAGGCAAGATAAGAAAATCAAATGCATCCAAATGGGAAAGGAGAAAGTAAAATTACTGTTTTGCATATGACATCTAATATATAGAAAACCCTAAGCAGTTCAAAGAAAAAACTCAGAACTAATAAATCAATTCAGCAAAGGAATAGGATGCAAATCAACACATAAAAATCAGTTGAATTTCTACACACTAACAACAATTTGGAAAGGAAATTGCAAAAACAATTCCATTTGAAATTACATTTTAAAACACTTAGTAATTAATGTAGTGAAAAGTAAAAGACTTGTACACTGAAAACTACAAAACATTGCCAAAAGACATTAAAGGAAACATCAATCAATGGAAACATCCTATACTTGTGGATTGGAAGGCGCTATTGCTAAATCATCATTACTACAGATTTAACGTAATTCCTGTCAAACCCCCAGTGACTTTTTTTTTTTTTTGCAGAAATAGAAAAACTAATTTTAAATTTATGTGAAACCTCAAGGGACCCTGAAGGGCCAAAAGAATCTTGAAAAATAAGAACAAAGTTAGAGGACTCACATGTCCAGATTTCAAGACTTACACTACAAAGCTACAGTGTTATATTGGTGAAAGAACAGGCTTAGAAACTAACAGAATAGAAGAAGAGCCCAGAAAAAAATCTGTCTTAATCTGGTCAAGTGATTTTTGACAAGGATGCTAAGACTATTCAATGGGGAAAGCTCAGTCTTTTCAAAGAATGGTGATGGGAGAATTGGATATCCCTATGTAAAAGAAAAGAGTTGGACCCTTACCTAATACCATATCTAGAAATTTCAATGTATCAAGAACCTAAATGTAGGGTCTAACACATAAAATTCTTAGAACGGTACAAAACCGTCACAACATTGGATTTGGCAATGACTTCTGGGATGTGACGCCAAAGGCGTTAAGTATCAAAAGAAAAATTAGACAAGTTGGACTTACTAAATTTTTTAAAAATTGATGCAGCAAAACCACACTACCAACAGAATAAAAAGGCAACCCACACAATATTAGAAAATATTTACAAATCATATATCTGATAGGGGATTAATATCTAGAACATACAGAGAACTAAATCTCAACAACGAAAACCAAATAATTCAGTTCAAAACTGGGTAAAGAACTTGAAAAGATATTTATCTAAAGAAAATACAGGATATATTCAGTAAACAATGAAAAATGCACAATATCACTAATCATTAGGGAAATGCAAATTGAAACTACAATGAGATACCACCTCATACCTATTACGATGGCTACTAACAAAAAACAGAAAACAAAAAGTGCTGATAAGGATGTGGAGAAGGTGGGATCCATGTCATAGCAAAACCCACTACTTCCCTCCCTCCCTCCCTTCTTTTCTTCCTCCTTCTTCCCTTCCTTTTGCCAGACAATACTGCATTCTATCAACATACCATGGCTTGTTTATCCATTTATCAGTTGATAAAAATTTATGTCTCCACGTCTGGGCAACAAATGTTGCTTAGATTTATTTTTTGGTGTCATTTCTAAGGAATCATTGTCTTACCCCATTTGGGAGATTGATTTCTAACTCTTTCAAGAATTTTATTATTTTATCTGTTAAATTTTATTTTACCATGCAAAATAGATAATTGTTTTGTGTATGGTGTGAGGTACAGGTCTAAATTCGGTTCTCTGCATGTGAATATCCAGTTACCTAAGCATCATTTGTTGAAAAGATTACTGTTTCCTATTGAGTGGTTATGGTTTCCCCGTTGAACATAAGTTTGCCATAGGTGTATGAGTTTATTTCTCTACTCTCAATTCTATTCCCACTGAGATGATTAGATAGATAGATAGATAGATAGATAGATAGATAGATAGATAGATAGATAGGTATGTAGATAGGTAATCCTCATATCAGTACCATGCTTTGAGTACTGTAGCTTTGTAATAGGCTTTAAAATTGAGAAATGTGAGTCTTCCAGTTGTGTTCTTTATTTTTAAGATTGTTTTGGCTATTCTGGGTCCCTTGCATTTCCTCATGAATTTTAGAATCAGATTGAATTTCTCCTAATGAGCCAGTTGAGATTTTGAGGAAAACTGTTGAATATGTGTATCAATTTCAGGAGCACTACCATGTTAACAACCCATGAGCATAAGATACCTTTCCATTTATTAGGGTATTATTTAGTTCCCTTCAGCAGTGTTTTGTAGTTTTCTGTGTGCAAGTCTTGCACTTGTCTTGTTAAATTTATTCTTAAGTATTTTTGATATGATTGTAATTTCAATTGGTTTTTTAATTTCATGTTATTTCATTTATTGCTAGTTTATTGTTTTTATATGTTGATCCTGTAAGCTGGCTGAACATATTCATTACTTGTGATAGTTTGTGTGTATTCCTTAAGATTTTTTAAAAATTGAAGTATAGTTGATTTACAATGTTGTGTTAGTTTCAGTGTTACAGTAAAGTGATTCAGTATATATATACTTTTGAGATTATTTTCTATTAGAGGTTATTACAAGATATTGAATATAGTCCTCTGTGCTATGCAATAAATTCTTGTTGCTTATCTATTTTATGTATAGTTAATCACATACTTCTAATTGATCCCTCCCCACAGTCCTTTCCCCTTTGGTAACCATAAATTTGTTTTTTATGTCTCAGTCTGTTTCTCTTTTGTATATAGATTAATTTATATTATTTTTTGGATTCCACACATAAGTGATATTATATAATATTTGTCTTTCTTTGTCTGATTTGCTTTACTAAGAGCAATATCCTGTAGGTCCATCCATGTTGCTGCAAATGCCAAAATTTCATTCTTTTTTATGAGTAACATTCCATTATATATATATATATTATTTTCTCTTAAGCCAATTGTCTGTTGATGGGCACTTAGGTTGTTTTCATGTCTTGGCTATTGTAAATAGTGCTGCTATAAACATAATGGAACATACATCTTTTTGAGTTAGAGTTTTTGTCTTTTCTGGATATATACCCACAAGTGGGGTTGCTAGATTTTATAGTGTACCTATTTTTAGTTTTTAAAGGAAACTCCATACTGTTTTGCATGGTGGTTGCATCAATTTACATTCCAACAGTGTAGGAGGGTTCCCTTCATGTCCTCTCCAGCATTTATTTGTAGATGTTTCATTATAACTAATCAGACTAGTGTGAGGTGATATCTCATTGTAGTTTTGATTTGCATTTCTGTATTAATTAGTGATGTGGAGCATCTTTTCATGTTCCTGTTGACCATCTGTATGTCTTCTTTGGAGGAAGGTTTGTGTAGGTCTGTCCATTTTTTTTTATTAGGTTGTTTGTTTTTTTGATCCTGAGTTATGCAACTTGTTTGTGTATTTTTTATATTAACCTGTTGCCAGCCGCATCATTTGCAAATATTTTCTCCCATTTCACAGGTTGTCTTTTTGTTTTGTTGATGGTTTCCATTGCTGTCCAAAAGCTTTTAAGCTTGATTAGGTCCCGTTTGTTTATTTTTGCTTTTGTTTCTTTTGCCTTGGGAAACTGATCTAAGAAAATATTGCTATGATATATGTCACAGAACGTTTTGCTTATGTTCTCTTCTAGCTGTTTTATGGAGTCACATCTTATAGAAGAAAATAGATGTCTAGGTATAGGAAGCACAGAGGACCCCAAACAATAGAATCCAAACAGACCTACACCAAGTCATATAATAATTAAAGCAGCAAAAGTTAAGGATAAAGAGAATATTTTAAGGATAGCAAGAGAAAAGCAAAGAGTCAGTTACAATGGAATCCCTATAAGGCGGTAAGCTGATTTCTTTGCAGAAACTTTGCAGCCCAGAAGAAAGTGACATGATATACTGAAAGCTCTGAAAGGGGAAAACATGCAATCCAAGATACCCAGCAAGGTTAGCATTTAGAATAGAAGAAAAAATAATTTCTCAGACAAGCAAAACTAAAAGTATTCAATAATACTAAACCTACCCAAAAAGAAATATTAAAATGTCTTCTCTGAATAGAAAAGAAGCATGAGTCTAGAGGAATGGGAAAATCAGAATAAGAAAGGGAAATATAAAAAAAAAAAAAGCACTGAAGGCTTCTTAAATAACCCAGCACAGAGAATAAAAAACAAGTAATTTGTCTAAAAGCAATTATACCTAAATTAACAATGAAGGATAAGCATGAAATAAGACATCACAATCACAAAATATGGGGGATTATAAAAATACAGATCTTTTCCAATGTGTCTGAACTCGTATGATAGTTTAAAGCAAATCCAGGGTACCTACAAATCAAAACAAATAATAGATTCACAGAAACCATCAAGAAAGGAACTCAAGTATCCTACAAAAGAAAACTATCAAACCACAAAGGTAAGAACAAAAAGAAGAGATGAACAAAGAACTCCAAAAACAACTGGAAGACAAGGTTTAAAATGGCAATAGGTGCATACCTATCAATAATTACTTTAAATGTCAATGAACTAAATGCTGTGATGAAAAGAACTAGAATGGAAGATTGGATAAAAAAACAAAACGCTACAATATACTGCTTACAAGAGACTCATTTCAGGGTGGAAGACCTACACAGATTGAAAGTGAAGAGATGGAAAAGTTATGCAATAGAAAGAGGAAAGTTGAGTAGCAATATTCATAGACAAAATAGACTTTAAAATAAAGGCTGTAAACAAAGACAAAGTGGACATTATATATGATAAAGGGATTAATAAAAGAAGAGGATACTACACTTATTAACATTTATGCACCTAATACAGGAACACCTAAATATATAAAACCAACCCTAACAGACATAAAGGGAGAGATTGACAATAAAATAATAATAGCAGGAGACTTTAACGTCCCACTGATGTCAATGAACAGATCATCTAAACAGAAAATAAATAGGGCAACAGAGTTTCCAAATGACACAACATACCAGTTGTACTTAATTGATATCCACAGGACAACACATACAAAATACACACACACACACACACACACACACACACACACACACACACACGTGTGTATATCTCTCTCTGTATATATACAAGGATATATATGTGTATGTGTGTGTGTTTATTTATTTATTTATTTATTTATTTATTTATTATTTCCCTGTGTTTTACAGTAGGTCCTTCATGTTTATCTTTTATATACAGTAGTGTGTATATCTTAATATCAAACTCCTAATTTATCCCTCCCTGTCCCCCCACTCTCCCCTTTGGTAATGATAAGTTTGTTTTCTATGTGTGTGAATCTATATAATAGATGTTTTAAAGTCTTTGTCTTGTAAGTCCAACATCCTGAGCTTCCTTGGTTACACTTTCTGTTGACTGCTTTGTCTTGTTTTGTGGACATCATGCTTTCCTCTTTCTTTACATGCCCTATAATATTTTTGTTGTTGAAAACTGGTTATTTTATGTAATAGAATTTGGAAACTCAGAAAATCAGCTCCATCCCACTCCCACTGCCTTTTCCCAAAGATTGTAATTGTTTTGCTATTCGATTACTTTCTTGGTCAATTCAATAAAGTCTGTATTTTTTGTTGTGTAAAGCCAATGAATTGTTTGATTAGTGGCATGGTCAGCTAGTGATCAGTAGAAGCTTTCTTAAATGCCTTAAATCAGTATAACCCCTACCCTTTAACAAGAGTCTCTGTGTATGTATTACAATATGCCTTCAGTGATCTGGCAGTTTACAGCTGTTTCTGAGCTTTACTTCCTGCTTGTACAATAATTCAGTGTTGCTATAAATGAAAGATCAAGGTCTTTTTATATCTTCCTGAGAATGCACATGTTCTTGCACATGGGTTCTGCCTTCCAGACCTCTAGGAATAGTATGTATCCTTTCATAGCCAGTTGTAGAAATTTATTTCCCAGATTTTTCTGTGTAATTTTGGGGGGCTATTTTCTTTTTCTTTTTCTTTTCTTTTTCTTTTTTATACTTTTTTCCCCCCTAACTAGTTTTGCTGCCTCAGGCTGCTGCAATGTTAAATAATTGCCATTATTATTATTTTTTAATATACTAACAACCAAGAGTTTCCTCACTGTATGAATTCTGAATCAGTTCAAAATCCTCTGAATGAGGTGCTTCCAGGGAGCTTCCAAACAGGTCAAATGGTGACAATTCTCTGGTAATGAGCTATGAGAGGGCCTCCAAACTCATTCTCACTTCACACATATCTGGTCAATTTATCTTTATCATAGGTGCCAAAGAAATTCAATGACAAAAGCGTAATTGTTTAATCAAATGGTCCACAAACAACTGAATAGGTAAGTAGAAACAAAACACTAATACTTAACTGACGACATACACAAAATGTTTAATTTAAATGGCTTAGAGATCTATATAAGAAAACTAAAATTTTAAATATATATATATATATTTATAAATAATATTACCAACTATGTGGGAGACAATGATTTTCTATATATAGGACATGAAAGGCATGAGTCATTAAAAACTGATGACTAGATTTATGAAAATAAAAATTCTCTGCTCTTTTGTGATAATTTTATGTGTCTTCTTGGCTAGACTATGGTGCCCAGTTGTTTTGCCAAACACTACTCTAGATGTTGCTGTGAAAATATTATTTTAAGTGTGATTAACTTATATAATCAGTTCAATAAGGCATATTACCCTCCACAATGTGGATTGGCCTTATTCAATCAACTGAAGGCCTTAAGAGCTAAGACTGAGGTTTCCCATAAAGAATTCTACCTCAAGTCTGTAACATAATGTTCACTAAACTCATCCTGGTAATCATTTCATAGTGTATGCAAGTTAAATTATTATGTTATATAACTTAAACTTATAACTGTTGTATGTTAGTTATATCTCAATAAAACAGGGTGGGTGGGGAGAAGACTGCAACATAAATATTCTGGCTGTGTTTTCAGCCTGTTGGCCAGCCCCGTGGATTGTGGACTCAAGGTTGCAGCATCAGCTCTTACCTGAATTTCCTGCCAGCTGGCTGTCCTACAAATTTCTGAATTGTCTGACCACACAATCAGGTGAGCCAATTTTTTTTACAAATCAATAAATCAGTCAATCTCTCTCTGACTCTCTCCTTCCCTCCCCGCTCTCCCACCTCTCTCTCTCTACACACATACACAGAGTTCTGTTTCTCTGTAAAACCCTTATACAGAACCTTAAGAAAAAGAAAAAGAAAACTAGAGTAGTACAAAATATTCTAAATATACAGTTTGCAGAGGAATTATATCCAAAATATGTAAAGAACTCCTTTAATCTAGTAATATAAAGATCTATAAAGAAAGAAACAGATTTAAACAAACACTTCGTAACATTAGAAAAACAAATGTTCAATGGATGTATTAAATTATCCTCAACGTTATTTGTCATTAGAGAAGTGCACATGAAAATGTCAAAATCATTATACTACCAACCAATTAGAACTGCTAAAATTAATAACACTGACAACAAATATTGATTAAGTATGGAGCATTTGGAATTTTTGTGTTTCTAGTGAGTGTAAATTTATAACCACTTTCAAAAATTGTTTGCCAGCTTTTTGAAATCCAAATTTACAATTACCAAATGAGCTAGCTGGATATTTCCCCAAGAGAAATGACAAAATATGTCTACACACAGACTTGCACTTGAAACCTCATGGCAGGTTTATTAATAATAACCATAAATTAGAAATAATGCAAATGTCCATCAACAGGTGGATAGGTGAACACATTGTGGTATATTCATAGAATGGAATGCTAATAAAAGGAAACAAATTACTGGTATATGCAAAGAGAGATGAAATTTTAAAACATACTTAGTGAATACAGCTATACCTGAAAGAGTTCATTAATACAATTCCATTTATATGAAATTTTAGAAAAAGCAAAAAAAAAAAATAATAATCAGACAAGGTTGACAAGACAAATTATTATACAAATTATAATTAGACAAGACAAATGCATCTTTGCCTGGGCTTTATTATTAGGGGATTGACTACAAAGGGAATTTTGGGGAGTGATGGAATACCTTAACTTCTTAATTCTAGTAGTGCTTACATTGCTGTACATAGTTCTTGAAACTCATCTAAATCTGTACTTAGGATGGACACACTTATTGTATGCAAGTTATACTTAAATAAGGTTTATGTAACAAATATAAATTCATTAAATGCATCAAAAATTTACATAGGCACTGGTGAATTTGAGGACCACACTTCAGAAAGCAGGTAAGCCCCCCAAAATAAGCCTGTCATTAGTAATGCTTTTTTTCAAATTGTGGTAATTGCCAACTCTGAAAGCAGATGCTGAGAGAGTACCAAACCAAGCATTACTTTTTGTGGATTCATGGTAATACAATGACAAATATGGCCTTAGGAGGAAGTAAGACTTTGGCAAAGAATGAAAACTTAAAGTTGGGAGTGTGAAAGGAATGAGTCTGAAGTATATATAGAATTTCCCTCATAGATTTGGAAACCAAACTTCAGATCATATTATTCCTTAAATAAATCAATGTACCCTGGAATTTCTAGTTCCCTTAGCCTATCTTTCTAAGAGAATCATGAGTAAGTCCTGTCAGGAGGAAGATTATATCATCCAGTGTCTTAAATTGTATGTACAGTTTTATTATTAAATCTCATAATAAAATATCTGACAATCAGATGAGTATATGGGGCGGGGGATGCTTGATCAAATACTAAAAAGAAATATATTCTAGACCACCAAGAAATCTAAATAATGTATTAACAGACATGGACTTTAAAATAACTAAAATGCAGGTAGAGATATTTGGGGGTTGGTGGCCGAGATGGTGGAGTAAAAGTGCTGGAGCACACCTCTTCTCAAAAACACACCAAAATCACTACTGACTCAGAAAAACCATCAATAAGAAAGACTGGAACCTACCAGAACTAATCTTCCATAACAAAAGACATAAAGTAGAAACCACAATGAGAAGGGAAGGAGAGGCACACTGTTGATAAAATCATATCCCATGGTGAGTGACTCCCAAACCAGGGAATTATTATATTGCAGAGCTTCTCCCACAGGAGTAAGAATTCTGAGCCTCACATCAAGCTCTCCAGCCTGGGGTCTAGCACTGGGAGGGGGAGCCCTCAGAGTATTTGGCTTTGAAGACCAATGGGGCTTAATGGCAGGAGAGCCACAGGACTGAGAGAGAGAGGCTTTTTTCTTAAAGGATGCACACAAAATCTCATGCTCACTGGGATCAATGGAAAAGGCAGTGATTTCATAGGAGCCTGGGCCAGACCTACCTGCTGGTCTTTGAGGGTTTCCTGGGGAGGTGGGAGGTGGCTGTGGCTCACCTGGGGACATAGACATGGTGGTGGACATATCAGGGAGTATTCATCTGCATAAACTCTTCTTCCTGGAAGCTGACATCTTTCCTGGGTCATTAGCAACTAGACATCACCCCACCCAAAGCCTGTAAAATCCAGCTCTGTGATGCCTCAGGCCAAAACACTAACTAGGTGGGGAAACACAGCCATCCTTCAGAAGACAGGCTGCCTACAGACTTCCTGAGCTCACAGCTCCCTCTAGACATGCCCCTAGACAGGGCCTGCCTACAAGCCCCAGCCTCACCCACCAGGCGGCAGACACCAGAAGTGAGAAAACTATGATCCTGCAACCTATGGAATGAGTCTGTAACTGCAGGCTGGACTCTACCCTGGGACCAGCTGACCCTTGAAACATTGGGTGATGAGAGGGGAGTGAACTGCTGGGACATAGAGGACCTTTCCTACAGAAGGCCATTTCTCCAAGGTCGAGAAACATAAATTACCTACCTACATAAAAATACAAATAGAATTTTAGACAAAATGAGGTGGCAGAGAAATACGTCCAGACAAAGCAACAAGATAAAATCCCAGATGAAGAAATAAGGGACATAAAGATAAGCAGTCTACCCAAGAAGAAATCAGGATGGTGATTGTAAAGATGATCAAAGAACTTGGCAGGAGAACAGATGCACCAAGCAAGAAGTTAGATTTTAACAAAGAAAATATGAAGAACAACCAAACAGAATTGTAAAATACAAAAACTGAAATGAAAAATACACTAGAAGGAATCAATAGTAGACTAAATGAAGCAGAAGAATGGATCAGTGAGCTGGAAAACAGAATAGTGAAAATCGCTATCACAGAACAGAAAAAAGAAAAGAAGAATGAAAAGAAATGAGGACATTTAAGAAACTTCTGGGACAACATCAAGCACAATAATATTTACATTTAATGGTCCCAGGAGAAGAGAGAGAAAAAGGGCCTGAGAAAATATTTGAAGACACAATAGCTGAAAACATCCATAACCTATGAAAGTAAGAGGTCACCCAAGTCGTGGAAGTGCAGATACTCCCATATAGGATTACCCTAAAAGGAACATACCTAGACACATTATAATTAAAATGACAAAGATTAAGGATGGAGAGAATATTTTTTTAAAAAAAGGAAAAGCAACAATTAACGTACAAAGGAACTGCCATAAGACTATCAGCTGATTTTTCAGCAGAAAATCTGTAGGCCAAAAGGGAAAGGGAAGGCAAGATATATTTAAAGTGATGAAACGGAAAAACCTACAACCAAGAATACCCTACCAAACATGGCTCTCATTCAGATTTAACGGAGAAATCAAAAGCTTTGCAGACAAGCAAAAGCAAACTTTAAAACAAATACTAAACAACTTCTCTAGGAGGAAAAAAAGCCACAACTAGAAATAAGAAAATTATGAAATGGAAAAGCTCACTGGTAAAAAAAAAATCATACAGTAAAGGTAGGAAATCATCCATACACAAACTAGTAGGAAGACTAAAAGATTAAAACAAAAAAGTAGTAAAATCATTTGTATTCACAATAAGCAGTTAAGGGATACAAATGACAATTAAATGTAAAATATAATATGAAAAAGAGTAACTGTGATGGGAGAAGGTTACAAATGCAGTGTATTTAAAATGCATTTGAAATTAAGAGAGCAGCAACTTAAAGTTATATATATCTATATATATATAGATATATATAACTATATATATATATAAAGAGAGAGTTACTGACAACTATATGCCAACAAAAAGGATAACCTAGAAGAAATGGACAGTTTCTAAGAAATGTACAATTTGCCAAAACTGTATCAGGAAGAAATAGAAAATATCAATAGACCAATTACCAATACTGAAATTGAATCAATAATTTAGAAACTCCCAACAAACAAAGGTCCAGGACCAGATGGCTTCACAGGCAAATTCTACCAGACATTTAGAGAACAGTTAACACCTACCCTTCTGAAACTATCCCAAAAATTTGCAGAGTAAGGAACACTTCTGAAGTCATTCTATGAGGCCACCATTGCCCTGATACCAAAACCAGACAAAGAT
Organism: Camelus bactrianus; assembly: GCF_048773025.1. Classification (NCBI taxonomy): domain Eukaryota; kingdom Metazoa; phylum Chordata; class Mammalia; order Artiodactyla; family Camelidae; genus Camelus; species Camelus bactrianus. The sequence goes on along the minus strand of NC_133547.1, from coordinate 41,012,042 downwards.
ATACGAAAAAAGAAAATTACAGGCCAATATCACTTACGAATATAGCTGCAAAAATCCTCAGTAAAATACCAGCAAATTGACTCCAAAATGCATTAAAATGATCATACACTGTGATCAAGTGGTATGTAAACCAGGGATGCAAGGATTTTTCAACATCCACAAGTCAATCAACATGATATACCACATTAACAAATTGAAGAATAAAAACTATATGATCATCTCAACAGATGTAGAAAAGCTTTTGATAAAATTCGACATCCATTTATGATAAAAAAAAAAAACTCTCCAGAAAGTGGGCACAGAGGGAACATAGATCAATACAATAAAGGCCATATATGACAAACTAGCATCATACTCAATGGTGAAAAGCTGAAAGCATTCCCTCTAAGGTCAGGAACAAGACAAGGATGCCATACTCACCAATTTTATTCAACATAGTTTTGGAAGTCCTAGCCATAGGAATCAGAGAAGAAAAAGAAATAAAAGGAATCCAAATTGGGAAAGATGAAGAAAACTGTCAACTGTTTGCAGATGACATAATGCTATACATAGAAAACCCTAAAGAAGCTACTAGAAAACTATTAGAGCTCATCAATGAATTTGGTAAAGTTGCAGGATACAAAATTAATATACAGAAATCTGTTGCATTTCTATACAATAACAATGACATATCAGAAAGAGAAATTAAGAAAACAATCCCATTTACATCACAGCAAAAAGAATAAAATACCTAGGAATAAATCTATCTAAGGAGGCAAAGGACATGTACTCCCCAAACTATAAGACCCAGATAAAAAACTGAAAATGAAATAAACAGATGGAAAGATATACTATGTTCTTGAGTTAGAAGAATCAATATTGTTAAAATGGCCATACTACCCAAGGCAGTATACAGATTCAATGCAATCCTTATAAAATTACCGTTGACATTTTTCACAGAGCTGGAAGAAAAAAATGTTAAAATTTGTGTGGAAACACAAAAGACCCTAAATAGTCAAAACAATCTTGAACAAGGAGAACAGAGCTGGGAGAATCATGCTCCTTGACTTCAAACTATACTACAATGCTACATTAATCAAAACAGTATGGTACTGGCACAAAAGCAGACACATAGATCAATGAAACAGGATATAGTCCAGAAATAAACCCATGCACTTATGGTCAATTCATCTATGACAAAGGAGTCAAGACAAGAATATACAATAGAGAAAAGATTGTGTCTTCAGTGAGTGGTGATGGGGAAACTGAATAGCTAGCTATAAAAGAATGAAATCAGAATATTCTCTAATGTCATATACAAAAGTAAAATCAAAATGTATTACAGACCTAAACGTAAGACTGTATACTCTAAAGCTCCTATAGGAAAACATGGGCAGAACACTCTTTGACATAAATCACAGCAATGTTTTTTGTTGAGCCAGCTCCTAGGGTAATGGAAATGAAAGCAAAATAAACAAATAGGACCTAATTAAACTTAAGAGCTTTTGCACAGCTAAGGATACCATAAAAAAAACAAAAAGACAGCCTACAGAATGGGAGAAAAATATTTGCAAATGATGTGCCTGACAAGGGACTAATTTCCAAAACATGCAAACAGCTTAATATAAAAAAACAAAACAAGCAACCCAATCAAAAACTTTGCAGAAGATCTAAATAGAAAGACATACAGATGGTCAAAAGGAACATGAAAAGATGCTCAACATTGCTAATTATTTAGAGAAATGCAAATCACAACTACAATGAGGTATCACTTCACACCAGTCAGAATGGACATCATTAAAAAGTCCACAAAAGATAAATGCTAGAGAGGGTGTGGAGAAAGGGGGACTCTCCTATACTGTTGGTGGGAATGTAGTTTGATGCAGCTTTTATTTCCATTACTCCAGGAGCTGGTTCAAAAAATATATTGCTGTAATATATGTCCGTGAGTGTTCTGCCTATGTTTTCCTCTAGAAGTTTTTATAGTATCTGGTCTTACATTTAGGTCTCTAATCCATTTCGAGTTTATTTTTGTACATGGTGTTAGAGAATGTTATAATTTCATTCTTTTACATGTAGCTGTCCAGTTTCCCCAGCACCACTTATTGAAGACACTGTCTTTTCTCTGCTGTATAGTCTTGCCTCCTTTGTCATAGATGAATTGACCATATGTGCGTGGGTTTATTTCTGGATTTTCTATCCTGTTCCATTGATCTATGTGTCTGTTTTTGTGCCAGCACTATACATTTTAATTACTATAGCTTTGTAGTATAGTCTGAAGTCAAGAAACATAATTCCCCCAGCTCCATTTTTCTTTTTCAAGATTGTTTTAGCTATTCAGGGTCTTTTGTGTTTCCATACAAACTTTAACATTTTTTTTGTTGTTGTTGTTCCAGCTCTGTGAAGAATGTCGTTGGTAATTTGATAGGGATAGCACTGAATCTGTAAATTACCTTGGGTAGTATGGCTATTTTAACAAAATTGATTCTTCCAATCCAAGAACACGGTATATCTTTCCATTTGTTTGTCATCTTCAATTTCCTTCATCAGTGTCTTACAGTTTTTCAGCATAGAGGTCTTTTGCCTCCTTAGGTAGGTTTATTCCTAGGTATTTTATTCTTTTTGGCACAATGGTAAATGGTATCATTTCCTTAATTCCCTTTCTGCTATTCCATTGTTAGTGTATAGAAATGCAAGTGATTTCTGTATATTAATTTTGTATCCTGCAACTTTACCATATTCATTGATGAATTCAAGTAGTTTTCTGGTTACTTCTTTAGGGTTTTCTATGTGTAGTATCATATCATCTGTAAACAGTGACAGTTTTACTTCTTCATTTCCAATTTGGATTCCTTTTATTTCTTTTCCTTCTCTGATTGCTATGGCTAAGACTTCCAAACTAAGTTGAAAAAAAAGTGGGGAGAATGGGCGTCCTTGTCTTGTTCCTGATCTTAGAGGGAAATCTTTCAGGTTTTCCCCATTAACTAAGATGTTAGCTGTGGGCTTGTCACATATGGCCTTTATTATATTGAGGTATGTTCTATCTATGCTCAATTTCTGAAGAGTTTTGATCATAAATGGATGCTAAATTTTATCAAAAGCTTCTTCTGTGTCTATTGAGATTATCATATGGTTTTTATTCTTCAATTCATTTATGTGGTGTAGCATGTTGATTGATTTGCATATATTGAAAAATCCCTGCATCGCTGGGATAAATCCCACTTGATCATGGTATATGATCCTTTTAATGCATTGTTGGAGTTGATTTGCTAGTATTTTGTTGAGGATTTTTGCATCTATATTCATAAGTGATTTTGGCCTGTAATTTTCTTTTTTCGTATGTCTTTGGTTTTGGTATCGGGGTTATTACGACCTCATAGAATGAGTTGGAAAGTGTTCCTTCCTCTGCAATTTTTTGGAATAGTTTCAGAAAGATAGGTGTTGACTCTTCTCTAAATGTTTGGCAGAATTCACCTGTGAAGCCGTCTGGTCCTGGAATTTTGTTTGTTGGGTGGTTTTTAATTACTGATTCAATTTCTGTACTGGTAATTGGTCTGTTCATATTGTCTTTTTTTTTCTGGTTTAGTCTTGGCTAATTGTACCTTTCTAACAAATTGTCCATTTCTTCTGCATTGTCATTTTCGTTGGCGTATAGTTGCTCTTAGTATCCTCTTATGATCCCTGTATTTCTGTGATATGAGTTGTAACTTCTCCTTTTTCACTTCTGATTTTACTAATTTGAGCCCTCTCCCTTTTTTTCTTCATGAGTCTGACTAGAGGCTTATCAATTTTGTTTATCTTTTGAAATAACCAACTTTTAGTTTCATTGATATTTTCTATTGTTTTCTCAGTCTCAATTTCACTTATTTCTACTCTAATCTTTATGATTTATTTTTGTCTGCTAACTTTGGGATTTGTTTGTTCCTCTTTCTCCAGCTGCTTTAGGTGTAAGTTTAGGTTGTTTACTCGAAATTTTTCTTGTTTCCTGAGATAGGTTTGTATCACTAAAAAATTCCCTCTGAGAACTGCTTTTGCCAAGTCCCAGAGATTTTGGATTGTTGTGTTTTCATTTTCATTTGTCTCAACGTATTTTTTGATTTCCTCTTTGATTTCTTCCATGATCCACTGTTTGTTTAGTAGCATATTGTTTAGCCTCCACATGTTTGCAGTTCTTGCAGTTTTTTTCTTGTAGTTGATTTCTAAACTTATAGCATTGTAGTCTGAAAAGCTGCTTAGTACAATTTCAATTTTCTTAAATTTTCTGAGGCTAGTGTTGTGAGCCAGCATGTGGTCGATTCTGGAGCCTGTTCTATGTGCACCTGAGAAGAATGTGTATTCTGTTGTTTTTGGATGGGATGTTCTATAGATATCAGTTAGGTCCATCTGGTCTCATGTGTTATTTAGGGCCTATATTTCCTTATTGATTTTCTATCTGGATGATCTGTCCATTGGTGTAAGTGTGGTGTTAAGGTCCCCCATTTTTATTGTATTACTGTCAATTTCTCCTTTTATGTCTGTTAAAAATTGCCTTATATACTGAGGTGCTCCTGTGTTGGGTGCATATATATTACAATTGTTATATCCTCTTCTTCAATTGATCCCTTAATCATTATGTAGTGCCCTTCTTTGTCTCTTATAACAGCCTTTCCTTTAAAATCTTTTTTGTCTGATAGAAATATTGCTACTTCAGTTTTATTCTGGTTTCCATTTGCATGGAATATCTTTTTCCAACCCCTTACTTTCAGCCTGCATGTGTCTCTAGCTCTGAAGTGGGTCTCTTGTAGACAGCATATATATGGGTCTTATTTTTGTATCCATTCATCCAGTCTATGTCTTTGGGTTGGAGCATTTAATCGATTTACATTTAAGGTAATTATTGATAGGTGTATGCTTACTGCCATTTTGTTAACTGTTTTGAGTTTGTTTTTGTAGTTCTTTTTTTTTTTCTTTCTTCTTTTTGTTCTCTTGTGCTTTGATGACTAGGGAAGTTCCTTTAACATTTCTTGTAAAGTTGGTTTGGAGGTGCTGAATTCTTTTAGCTTTTATTAATCTGTGAAGCTTTTGATTTCTCCATCAAGTTTAAATGACAGCATTGCTGGATAGAGTATTCCTGGCTGTAAGTTTTTCCCTTTAAGCACTTTAAATATATCATGCCACTCCCTTCTGGCCTTACGGGTTTCTGCTGAAAAATCAGCTGATAACCTTATGGAAGTTCCCTGGTATGCTATTTGTTGCTTTTGTCTTGCTAATTTTAATAGTCTCTCCTTATCCTTAATTTTTGTGAATTTGATGACTGTGTTTCCAACTATATCATGAGCATGGCCCTCCTACCTTCCTGCTGTGGTTCCCTCTCTATGTTTCCAGTTGAAGCAGATCTTTTTTGCTAAGCTCCAGTCTTTTTTCTTGATGCTGTTCAGCAGTCGGTTGTGGTTTTGTTGTAGTTGCGAGGAGAGGCAAGTTCATGGTCCTACTACTCCATCATCTTCACTGGAAATCCCAGAATATACATTCTTATCAAGTGTACAAGGGACCTGGCCACATATTAGGCCTTTAAGCAAGTCTGAATACATTTCAAAGGGTTGAAATCATACAGAGTGCTCACTTTGACAAAAGTGAAATTGATCTAGAAGTCAGTGACAAAAAGACTACTTTTTTACAAAGTCTAAATATTTAGCAACACAATTTGAATAACCAATAGTTCTAAGAAAAACACAGTGGAAAATAGAAAATATTTTACGTTGAATAATAATTTAAAAACTACTTCAAAATTTATGGGACACATCTAAAGCGGGGCTTAGAAGGAAATATAAAGCTTTAAACACGTCAGTTATACGAGAAAAAGTTTAAAAATTTATGTTTCCACCTTAAAAAAGGTAGAAAGAAAGCAAATTATTCCTTAGGGAAAATAGAATAAAGGAAGCAACAAACACAGGAGCAGAAATCAGTGAAGAGAAAACAGATGCACAATAGGGAAAGTAAGCAAAATTAAAAGCTTGTTTTTTGAAAAGTTTAAGAAAACTATTACCTGGATAACAAGACATTAAGGAAAAAGAGAGAAAAATATAATTTTTCAATATCTGAGATTTTAAAAGTTGACATCTCTAATAGGAAATATTTGCTCTTGAGAAACATGAATTTTTAAAACCAGGATGACTCTCAGACCCACCTTATGTGAGTCTTATTTCTTCACAAATGATTTGATATTCAGGGAGCCAGAGATACTAGTTTGTACCTGGCTGTGTGGACTACTGAAAGACTATTGCAAGCTTTACTTTAACAGACAAAAAAAAGGTGTCCTTACAGTTGTCCCACTAGTAGGTGTGGTTCCTATCCTATATAATTTTGAGTAGACCCCTGGCAAGGAAGGGTAACATCTGCTGTGTTTGGCAAGACACAATGATAACAATTTAATAAGGCTGAAGGATATAGGAAAAAAAGATCTACCCAAATTTACAATATGTGTGGGAGTGGGTAAACCATAGCCAGGCTGAAAAAATCATTACAAGAAAGTCAGCTAGTGCATATTTATATATTTATAACTTCAACTGGAATCTAAATAATATCCTTTGCTGTCACATAATGAAAACTGATGGGAATGCAAACATTTCTTAAGTGATTTCAAGTGACCAACTTAAAAAAAAATTAAAGCCAAGAGTCTATGTTCAAAACCTTATTTTTGAGTGAATGAGATAAGACTGCTTTCGGACTAAATAAAACCCCTAATTTACTGATGGTGTATGAAAGAAATACTTTTACTGAAAAGAGTGAAAAATTATACTGTACTATGTTTGGTTTAACTGTTCTGATGTGTTGTTATTTGGTGTAAACTTACAATTGATCCCTAGGATACAAAGGTCTGTGGCACTCCAAAAACTAATTGGCTAAAAAAGAGTCCAATTTGCCAAGGGACAGAAGGAACATTGAATAAGAAATTCCACTGAATAATAAAAATGTTGGTAATCATAAAATGTATTAATTTGTCTTTTCCTATGTTAAAGATGTTAATGGAAAGTCATAGGAAATAGAGTGTGGATAAAAGGTTAAATTATTTCCTTTTCTGCATGAAAATTCTTTCAGTTTGTTTCCTAGCTCTGGAAATAAATATAGATGTATGTATCAACTATGTTATTAAGCAATATTTGCTACAGTTAAAATGAATCCTGACTGGTAAATTGAATCTGGACTAGGAGAACTATAAACACATCATGAGAAGCCATATTTGGGGGATTTCCTCAGTGTGAGACTCATACTGGGCAATATCCTTGAGGGAGCCCTGAAAGTTATGCCTATAGAGTTGTGGTAAGCTTCTGAGTAGCATGAGGCTTTTAAGCCAGAGAATCTGCCACATTTCACTCAATGTTAATCTCATTTCTTTGAAGCTGAACTCTTATTTGAGGAGTCAGGAAAAATAGATCCTTTATGGCTGTGTGAACTGTTGCTCAGACTGCTGTAATGTTACTTCCACAGAAGAGAAACATATAGCATGCTGTGATCCCTGTCTTATGGCCTCTTAGTAGACCTAAGGGTGGCCTATGATAGTTTCATAAGACTGAATGCTTAGTTAAACCTAAAAAAAAAAAAAAAACCAAAACTCAAGTTGGAAGATGACATCAGCATGATAATGGACTTGGAGATTTCAATGCTTGTCTCCCCAATAAAAACAACAAATAAACAACTACAAACCAACAAAAACATCTCTGTGAAAGTTCTGGACTACAATGAAGAGTCAACAGAAATCCACAGAGCACAAAAACTTAGGATGGCTGCATAGAAAAGCATAGGTAGCATGTTACCTGCATAAACCCATTCACCAATCCAAAGCAGCTCAGCACCAAGAGGAATTCCATGGAGAGATTTTTAGCCCATGCTGGAAAAGAGGGACAGGAAGAGTCCAGCAATCTTTGTCACCGCTGGAACATCTGTAACCTTTGCTACCAAGAACCCTCACAGTCTTTACTGATACTGAACACTGTTGATGTAGCTACCCAGAGCGCTTGTCACTACATGTCCTCCCCAGGGTTGTTGCGCTTGCTGAGACCTTCTCCCTAAGGCCTGAGCCACTGCTTCACCCCCAATTTCTGAGATTTAGATGCTATAGTCCCATACCACATATGGGAGCAGAGCTGCTGATGTACTGTGCTCCATCCCCTGGGTCCTGAGTCAGGGCTTTGACCCACTGTCACCAGTGCTGCACTGCCACTGTTCTGGGCTCCACCACTAAGGCCCAAGTTGTAGCTCTGACTACATTTTTGCTACTCCCCAAAGCCTGAGTTGTATTTGTGACCTGACATCACTGGGGCTGCACTGCAGCTGCACTTTGGCCCTTAGGTCCAGATTACCATTACACTCTATTATCCCAGGGCCCATACCACTGCTGTTTCCCCCAACTCCACTCCCTTGGGGCCCAAGTCACCATACCAAGTCCCAGATACTCTGACCTCAGTTCTGTGGATGATCTGCACATGATTGTACCCTGGATAATTATGTCACCACAAAAGCAAGTGTGTCTGTTCCCCAGCCCCATGCACTATGGTAGTTCTGCATGCTCTTGAGCACAGGATATCAACTTGGTTGCTAATCTGAGTACCATTGCTCCAGACATGTTACCAGGAAAAAAAAAAATGTTCTTGGCTAAGTTTCCTCCCACAGACAAAAATAACAAAAGGATCCCAGAAACTTCTGTCACCAAGGACCCCAAGATCCCTAGTTGCCATTACCACTGAAGGCACTTACAGCCTTGATCAATAAAGACCCCCACCATCTTTGCTGATTTTCACTACAGGTGATGGAAGTGCATGGAGACCATACAACTGTGCCCTCCCCAGAATTGGAGACTGCAACCCTATTAACATTGCCCTTGCAATCACCTGCAGGTGAAAATAATTCCCCACTGAAGCCAATCCAAAAGGGCTGGAAGAGGTGATTGTACCCTTAAGTGTACAGACATCAGCACAAAGCCAGTAGAAACACAAAAAGTAAGGAAACATTACACCACCAAAGTAACAAAATGATTATCCAGTAACTGACCCCAAAGAAATGGAGATCTACCAGTTACCTGAAAAAACCTCAAAAGAATTATTTTGAAGCTCAGGGATCTTCAATTGAACACAAATAAATAGCTAAATGAACTCAGGGAAACAATACATGAACAAAATTACAACTTCAACAAAGAGATAGATATCATAAGAATCCATCAAAACCGCTGAAACTGAAAAATACAGTGAATGCAATGATGCAATGAAAATGCAATAAAGAGCTTCAACAGAAGACTTAGTAAAGCAGAAGAAAGAATATGTGAACTTGAAGACACATCTCTTCAAATGATCCAGTAGAGAAGAAAAAAGAAATAGAAATGAAAAAGAATGAAAAAAGCCTATAGGGTTATGAAAACTATCATGAGAGCACATATACTCACTACAAGAGTCCCAGGAAAAGAAGAAAGGGAGAAAGAAATAGAAAGCTTATTTAAAGAAATAATGACTCAAAACTTCCCAAATCTAGGAGAAAATATGGACATCCAGGTACATGAATCTCAAAAGTCCCCATACAGACTCAATTCAAAGAGATCTTCACCAAGAACAATATAATTAACTTTCAAAAATCAAGTGAGAATCTTGAAAGCAGAGAAAAAAAAAAAAGAATCATCATTTACAAGAGATCCTCAATAAAGCTATCAGCAGAAACCCTGCAGGGCAGGAGACAGTAGGATGATTTATTCAAAATGTTGAAAGTTAAAAATGCCAACTAAGAATATTTTACATGTCCAAGTTGTTCTTCTGAAAAACAGAAAGATAAGGCCTTTCTTAAACAAACAAATTCTGAGGAAGTTCATCACCACTAGAAAAACTAAGCCCAAAAATAGCAGAAGGGAGGAGATAATAAAGATTAGAGCAGAAATAAATAAAATAGAATACAAAGAAAATAGAAAAGATTAATAAAACAAAGAGTTGGTTTAAGAAGTACAAACTTACTATGTATAAAATAAGTACTGAATCACTGTGTTGTACACCTGAGACTAATATAATACTATAAATCAACTATGCTTTAAGAAAAAAAAGGTCTGGCTTTTATAAACAATAAAATTGGCAAGGCTTTAGCTAGTCTAAGTAAAAAAAGAGAGAGAGATGACTCGAATATATAAAATACATAAAATTATGAATGAAAGAGGAGACATTACAACTGATAACCATAGAAATACAAAAGATCACAAGAGATTAATATGAACAACTACATGTTAGCAAATTAGATAACCTAGAAGAATTGGATAAAATTCCTAGAAACATACAACTTACCAAGACTGAATCATGAAAAAATAAAAAAGTTAACATACCAATAATGAGTAAGGAGATCAAATCAGTGATCAAAAACTTCCCAATAAGGAAAAGTCCAGGAAGAGATGGCTTCACTGATGAATTTTACCAAACATTTAAAGAAGAATTAATACCAGTACTTCTCAAACTCTTTCAAAAGGTTGAAGAGGAAGAAACAATCCCAAACTCATTTTATAAAGTCAGCATTACCCTGATACCAAAGCCAGACAAGGACACAACAATAAAAGATGCAAGAATGATTTGATATATGCAAAACAATGTGATATACCACATTGAAAGAACAAAGGATACAAATATATGATCATTTCAGCTGATACAGAAAAAGCATTTGACAAAATTTAACATCATTTCAGGATGAAAGCTCTCAACAAATAAGGGATAGAGGAATCATACCTCAACATAATAAAGCCCACAGCTAACTGAAAAGCTAAAAACTTTTCCTCTAAGATCAGAAACACAACAAATATGCCTGCTCTTACTATTATCCACCATAATATTGGAGTCCTAGCCATAACAATTAAGCAAGAAAAAGAAATAAATGACATCCAAAAAAAAAAAAAAAAAAGAAAGAAAGAAAAAGAAAATAAAGGAAAAGAGTAAAACTATCTCTATTTTCAAATGATGTAATCTTATATGGAAAACCCTAAAAATTCCACAAAAAATAGAACTAATCAAATAATCAAATTTCAGTAAAGTTACAGGGTACAAAATCAACATATAAAAATCAGTTGCATTCCCTGTGCTAGTTCTTTGCAGTCCTGATATAGTCCTCAGAACCAGAGGACTAATTGGTGTTGATATTATTATCCCCATCTGGCAGAGAGAAAACTGAGATTTGGAAAGTATAAGCAACTTGCTAAATTTCTCACAGTTTCTAAGTGGTGGGACCAAAATTTAATACCATTTCTGTTTGACTTCAGAGCTCTTTCCCATGACCTTTTCTGTTCGTAGTGCTAAATTAGTTTACCTTGAACATTTCTAAAATTGCATTATTATCTCCCATGGAGTACTCTCTGACCTCATCTTTTATGCTATGGTCCTGCAGAGTAGTATCCCCTTAAATCACCAATAGCACAAGAAAAGAATAAGTGGATTGTATGGATAGGGTAATGTCAGTGAGTCTACAAATATTTATTCTAAATGAAGGGAGAGGGATAACCTTATCATGTCCATTCACAATTAAAAAGTTGGCAAAAACAGTAGCAAGGAGAGAAATTTGAAGTTGGCCAGTTCTCTGATTTGTTGTGTGGTGTTGTCAGAATTATTCATCAGCCTAGCCTCATGCAGACAAGCGATAATTTCTGCAGGGCCAAGAGAATTTCATGACCCAAACCCACAGGAAACTCTTAAGCATGGAATTTTGAAGCTGTTTACTTTATCTATCAATGAATGACTCCAAACAAATTCTTGATTGGGATAATGTGATTTAAAAAAAAAAAGAAAAGTTCTTAGAATTGGAAAAATCCTTTATTTAGATAAAAACTTATGGCTCCTGTTTTCTGCCTTATCTTTGGCCAAATATTTGAACAGATTTGCAATAAAAAAGCCAGATTGACAAAAAAAAATCAGTTGCATTCCTATGCACTAACAATGAAATATCTCAAAAAGAAATTAAGAAAGCAATACCATTTACAGTAGCATCAAAAATAACAAAATACTTAGGAATTAATTCAAGTAAGGAGGGGGAAGAGCTATACACTATAGCACTATATAAGACATTGATGAAAAAAACTATAAGTCATTGATGAAAAAAGTTGAAGAAGACGTAAATAAATGGAATGATATCCTGTGTTCTTGCGTTGGAAATATTTATATTTTTAAAATATCCGTACTACCCAAAGCAATATACAGAGTCAGTGGGATCCTTATCAAAATTCCAATGGCATTTTTCACAGAAATAGAAAATTCAATTATAAAATTTGTATGGAACCACTCAAGACCCTAAACAGCCAAAACATCTTAAGCAATGAACTCATAGAAACCCACTGAGACACATTATAATCGAAATGTTCCAAGGCAAAGGCAAAGAGAGATTATTGAAAACAGCAAGAGAGAAAAAACTCATACAAGGGACTCTCAATAAGACTATCAGCCTATTTCCCAGTAGAACCCTTGGAGATCAGAAGGCAATGGGATAACATATTCAAAGTGCTGAAAGAAAAAATACTGTCAACTGAGAATTCTATATCTGGCAAAACTGTCCTTCAAAAATGAGGGAGAACTTAAGGCATTCCCAGATATACTAAAGCTGAGTGAGTTTGTTACCACTATACCTACTCTTCAAGAAAAGCTAACAGTAAGCATTCAGGTTTAAATGAAAGGTAACTAGACAGTAACTCAAAGCTGTAAGAAAAAAATAGTAAAGATGAATATGTGGGAAATTATAAAATCTAGTATTACTGTAATTTTGGTTTATTACTCCAATTTTTATTTTCTATGAGATTTAAAAGATGTATGTGTAAAAAGTAATTCTTAATCTATTCTATTTGGCACTTAATGTTTTGAGATGTAATTTGTGACATTAATAACAGAAAGTAGTGGACAGAAGTTTATAAGAGTAGAGGTTTTGTATGCTTTTGAAGTTAAGTTGGCATAATTTCAAAATGGATTATTTTAAGTGTAGGATGTTAAAACCATCCTTATGGTAGCAAAAAAGAAGATATATATAGAAAATACACAAAAGATTGAGAAAGGAATCAAAATGTTTCACTACAGAAAATCAACTAAACACAAAAGGTAGTGATAGAGAAAATAGGAGATTAAAAATCTGTCTTATGTAGAAAATAAATAGTAAACTGGCAGAAGTTAAGTCCCTCCTTATAAGTATTACTTTTAAATGTAAATGAATTAAACTCTATAAACAAAAGATAGATGTTGGCAGAATGGATTTATTTTTAAATGATGTAACTGTTTGCTGTTTATAAGAGACTCAGTTTAGATCCAATGACAAAAATAGGTTGAAAGTGAAAGTATAGAACAATTTATTCTATGCAAATAGTAACCAAAAGTGTATTGGGTGGCTATAATATCAGACAAAATGATTTTAAACTCTAAAAGTTTACAAAAGATAAAGAAAGACACTATATATAGCAATAAAAGGTTCAGTACAGCAAGAATATACAGCAGTTATAAACATTTATGCACCTAATGAAAGACCTCCAAAACACTTGAAACAAAAATTGACAGAATTGAAGGGGAAACTGGACAGTTCTACAACAATTGTTGAAAACTTCAATACCCTACTTTCAATAATGAATAAATCAACCATATAGAAAAAAATACGAAAAAAACAGATTTCAAAAACATCATAAGTGGGCTAAACTTAACATATGTATGAACACTGTACCTAGTAACAGCAGAATAAATATCCTTCTCAAGTGCACATAAGACATTCTCCAAAATGTACTATATACCAGGCCAAGAAAAAATTCTCAGTAGATTGAAAAAAAAGGATGTCATACAAATTATTTTCTCCAACCAAAATAAAACAAAGTTAGAAATTAGTAGTGGAAGGAATACTGGAAAACCTACAAATGCATAGAAGTTAAACAACACAATCTTAATCAAGTTGGTCAAAGAAATCATGAAGGAAGTTAGAAAATACTTAACAAAGGATAAAAATGGAAACACAATGTACAAAAACTTATAGGATGCAGTTAAAGCAGTGCTCAGAGGGAAATTTATAGTGATAAATGCATATAATTACTAGGAAGAAAGATCTCAAATCAATAATCTAACTTTACACCATAAGAAACAAGAAGATTAGACTAAACCCAAACCTAGCTGAAGGAAATAATAAACATCAGAGTGTAAATAAACAGAGACTAGATGAGATTGCTCATATGTGGAATCTAAAACAAACAAACAAACAGCATAAATACAAAACAGAAACAGACTCATAGACATAGAATACAAACTTGTGGTTGCCAAGGGGGTGGAGGGTGGGAAGGGATAGACGGGACTTCAAAATTGTAGAACAGATGAACAAGATTATACTGTATAGCACAGGGAAATATACACAAGATCTTATGGTAGCTCACAGAGAAAAAAACGTGACAATGAATATATATATGGTCATGAATAACTGAAAAATTGTGCTTTACACGGGAATTTGACACAACATTGTAAAATGATTATAAATCAATAAAAAAAAATGTTAAAAAATAAACAGAGACTAGAAAACCAATAAAAAAAATCAACTGAACCAAAAGTTGGTTCTTTGAAAATATCAACAAAATTTACAAACTCTACCAAGACTGGCAAAGAATAAAATAAAGATCCAGTTATTAAAATTAGAAATGTAAGTGACCCTACAGAGATAAAAAGTTATACAAGAATACAAAATAAGATACCTTAGAAGAAATGGAAAAATTCCTTGAAACATACAAAATGATCTAAACTGATTCACGAAGAAATAGAAAATCTGAAAAGATATATAACTAGGAAGAAGTTTGAATCCATAATTAAAAGCTTCTTAAGAAAGAAAATCCTAGACTTGATATCTTTATCAGTCAATTCTACTACACATTAAAAGAATTAACACCAATCCTTCTCTACCTCTTGAAAAAAATTGAAGAGAAAACTTCTAATTCACTCTACAAGGCCAGAATTACTCTGATATTAGAGCCAGAAAATGGTATCATAAGAAAAGAAAATTTCATATCTGTTACACACATAGAGTTTAAAATTCTCAAAAATAATAGCAAATTGATGTACAACCTCACATCGGTCAGAATGGCCATTATCAAAAATCTATAAATAATTAATACTGGATAGCATGTGGAGAAAAGGGAACCTTCCTACACTATTGGTGGGAATGTAAATTGGTGCAGCCACTGTGGAAAACAACATGGTGGTGCCTTAAAAAACTAAAAATAGAGTTACAGTATGATCCAGCAATCCCACTCCTGGGCATATATCCAGAAAATACAAAAACTCTAATTCAAAAAGATATATGGACCCCAATGTTCATAGCTGTACTATTTACAATAGCCAAGACATGGAAGCAACCTAAGGGTCCATCAACAGATGAATGGATAAAGAAAATGTGATATATATACATATATATTATATATATATTACTCAGCCATAAAAAAGAATTAAATAGTGCCATTTGCAGCAACATTGAGGGACTCAGAGATTATCATACTGAGTGAAATAAATCAGACAGAGACAGACAAATACTGTATGATATTACTTACATGTGGAATCTAAAAAATGAAACAAATGAACTTATTTACAAAACAGAAACAGACTCACAGATACTGAATACAAACTTATGGCTACCATTGGGGAAAGTGGGGGTGGGGGAAGGGATAAATTAGGAGTATGGGATTAACAGGTACACAACACTATATATAAAATAAACAAGGACTTACTGTATAGAACAGGGAACTATATTCAAAACCTTGTAATAAACTATAAATGGAAAAGAACCTGAAAGATAATATATATGTATATATATACACATACATACACACATATATATACACATACATATGTATATATAAAATAATGGAATCATTTTACTGTAAACCTGAAACTAACATAATACCATAAATCAACTATACTTCAATAAAAATAAACAAATAGAATACACAGCATATTCAGAAGATTATTCACCATGAACAAGTGGGGTTTAGTTAAAGAATGCAAGTGTTTTAACAATAAGAAAACCAATCAATGTAATAGATCACATTAATAGAATAAAAGGGGAAAATACATATGATCATCTCAATTGATGCATTTGAGACATTCAACAATATCCAACACTTTTTCATGACCAAAAACTCTCAGTAAACTAGGAATAAAGGAAAAATTCCTCAACATAATAATGGATATTTATGAGCAACTCACAACTAATATCATACGCAGTGGTGAAAAACTGAAAGACATCATAATGAAAGTTCTAGCCATAGCTATTTGACAAGAAAAATAAAAGGCATCCAAATTGGAAGGGAAGAGGTAAAACTATATTTGTTTGCATATGACACAATCCTATATATAGAAAATCCTGCAAGAATCTGCAAGAAAGCTACTAGAGCTAATAAACAAATTCAGCAAATTTACAGGGTATAAGATCAACACACTAAAATCAGTTGTATTCCTATACATCAGCAATGAACAAAGCAAAAAGGAATTTAAGAAAACAATCCTGTTTACAACACATCTAAAAGAATTAAATGTTTAAGAATAAATCTAACCAGGGACATGAAGATTTGTATACTAAAAAACTACAAAACGTTCCTGAAAGAAATTAAAGAAGATGTGAATAAATGGAAAAATTTCCCACGTTCATGAATAGGGAGACAACATTGTAAAGATATCAATACTATCCAAAGTAATCCACAGATACTGTTGTTGAACCAAAGTTCATGTGCCTGATGCACAGTGAGGGCAAACAAATTGAAATGTTGGAGTTTGGAACAGAGAAAGGTTTATTGCAATGCCAAGCAAGGAGAACAGGTGGCTCATGCTTGAAAAACCCAAACTCTCTAATGGTTTTCTGGAGACGTTTTTATAGGCAAAACTTAGGGTGAAGGCTGCAGGGTGTGTGACTTTTTTCTTATTGGCTGGTAGTGAGGTAACAGGGCATAGTTCCAGAAATCAGCCTGGGAAGGAAGCTTCCAAAGGCTTTCTGGTCACAATCCAGCAGATCAAGATCATGGGAAATCATCAGAAACTAGAAACTGAAATTTGTAATTTGACAAGAATAGAAATGCAAACTATTCTCAAAGATTTTTTTCAGAAAGATGAATACAAGGGGGCCAATTGGCTACTGAGAGTGTTTAATACAGGCTCAGAGCTCCTGCCTTGGGCCACAGAGAGGAGGCACCATCATTACTAAAGATCCTAAAATGCATAGTTCACATATGCATTTTTGGCCCTTGGATTCTTTGGCCCTTGGAGCTCAATTCTTATATGATATTTCAGTCTGAAGTCACCCAAGGAGGATAGAAAGCATCCCCAAAGCCCCAGGCAGGTATGATAATGAGGCCAAAGATTTTGAGAAGTTATATAAGCTTCAGATGAGGAACAGAAAATTTCCTCAGTCCTTTGGTATTCCAGAAATCTGCCCTTGCTGACTTGGATTTTCATGGCTTGGAAGTGAGCTCACCCCTCTTTTGCAGTCATTGCTGCTAAGGTAGATGCCCACTGGAAAACTATGGTGTAGGCTGCATGCTCTTCTGCAAAACTGATATAGTTCAATGGGTCTGTAATTTCTTTGAACATTTAAACAAGGAACGTCCTGAACACACTTCTAATCAAAGAAAGCCCTCTTTGACAGAGTCCACATAATTGTTGTTGCAGGGCACTCCTCGCAGCTATTGGGTGGAGTTGCTTAAACTCATTGGCATTTCCCACACCATATGGGAGACCATGAATGGAACTGATCCTCTGGCTCTCCAGTGGGGCTCTCTCTGCCCATCCTGATTCACAAATTCTGACCTGTTAATCCTACCTCTTGGAACACAAAAAACCCTACCTCAAACTGCCATCCCTCACCTAAACCACTTCACCTGCCATGTCTTTTCTGACTCACTGACTCCCTCTACTGCCCCTGAACAATCAGACCTGCCCTGTTTATTGGTAATTCAATAGGGTGGGTCTCCAGAAGTAAGTACTAGATAGATCTCCCCCAAACAACATTAAAAGTTTCTCATCCCAAAAAAGGAACCTGCCTACACTGTTGGTGGGAATGTAAATTGGTGCATCCACTATGGAGGACAGTAGGAGTTTCCTTAAATAATGAATAATAGACTTATCATATGATCCAGCAATCATACTCTTGGGCATATATCCAGAGAAAACTAATTTAAAAAGATACATGCATCCCAATGTTCATAGTAACACTACTTACAATAGCTAAGATGTTGAAACAACCTAAAGGTCCATCAACAGACAACTGAATAAAGATGTGAGATATATATATATTTTTCCATTGTGTGTTATATATATATATATATTCCATTGTATATATACAATGCAATATGACTCAGCCATAAAAAAGAATGAAATAAACATTCAAAAATCAGTTGAATTTCTTTACACTAACGATGAATCAACAGAAAATGAAAGTAAAGAAACAATCCCCTTTAAAATAGCACTGAAAGTAATCAAATACCTAGGAATAAATGTAACCAAGGAGGTGAAAGACTTACATATGGAAAACTATAAACCATTGATCAAGGAAAGTAAAGAAGACTTTAAAAAATGGAAAGATATCCCATGCTCCTGGATTGGAAGAATCAATATTGTTAAAATGGTCACACTGCCCAAGGCAATCTACAGATTTAATGCAATCCCTATCAAATTACCCAGTACATATTTCACAGAACTAGAACAAATCATAATAAAATTTATATGGAACCACAAAAGACCTAGAATTGCCAAAGCATTACTGAAGAAAAAGAAAGAGGCTTGAGGAATAATTCCCAGACTTCAGACAATACTATAGAGCTACAGTCATCAAGACAGCATGGTATTGGTACAAAAACAGACATATGGACCATTGGAACAGAATAGAGAGCCCAGAAATGATCCCACAATCTTTTGGTCAACTAATCTTCGACAAAGGAGGCAAGAATATACAATGGAATAAAGACAGTCTCTTCAACAAATGGTGCTGGGAAAACTGGACAGCAGCACGTAAAGCAATGACGCTATAACACTCCCTTACACCATACACAAAAATAAACTCAAAATGGATCAAAGACTTAAACATAAGACAAGATACAATAAACCTCCTTGAAGAAAATATAGGGAAAACATTATCTGACATACATCTCAAAAATGTTCTCCTAGGGCAGTCTACCCAAGCAATAAAAATAAAAGCAAGAATAAACAAATGGGACCTAATGAAACTTACAAGCTTCTGCACAGCAAAGGAAACCATAAGTAAAACAAAATAACAACCTAAGGAATGGGAGAAAATTTTTGCAAATGAAACTAACAAAGGCTTGATCTCCAGAATAGATTAGCAGCTCATACGACTTAATAAGAAAAAAACAAACAACCCAATCCAAAAATGGGCAGAAGACCTAAACAAGCAATTCTCCAAGGAAGACATACAAATGATCAATAGGCACATGAAAAAAATGCTCAATATCACTAATTATCAGACAAATGCAAATCAAAACTACAATGAGGTATCACCTCACATCAATCAGAATGGCCATCATTCAAAAGTCCACAAATGACAAATGCTGGAGAGGCTGTGGAGAAAAGGGAACCCTCCTACACTGCTAGTGGGATTGCAGTTTGGTGCAGCCACTAGGGAAAACAGTATGGAGATTCCTCAGAAGACTAGGAATAGACTTACCATATGACCCAGGAATCCCGCTCCTGTGCGGATTCCAGAAGGAACCCTACTTCAAAATGACACCTGCACCCCAATGTTCATAGCAGCACTGTTTACAATAGCCAAGACATGGAAACAGCCTAAATGTCCATCAACAGATGACTGGATAAAGAATAAGTGGTATATTTATACAATGGAATACTATTCAGCCACAAAAACCGACAACATAACACCATTTGCAGCAACATGGATGTTCCTGGAGAATGTCATCTAAGTGAAGTAAGCCAGAAAGAGAAAGAAAAATATCATGTGAGATTGCTCATATGTGGAATCAAAAAAAAAAAAGAACATAAATACAAAACAAACAGACTCATAGACATAGAATACAAACTTGTGGTTGCCAAGGGGGTGGGGGATGGAAAGGGACAGACTGGGATTTCAAAATGTAGAATAGATAGACAAGATTATACTGTATAGCACAGGGAAATATATGGAAGATCTTATGGTAGCTCATAGTGAAAAAAAATGTGACAGTGAATATATATATGTTCATGTATAACTGAAAAATTGTGCTCTACTCTGGAATTTGACACAACATTGTAAAATGACTATAACTCAATAAAAAATGTTAAAGAAAGAATGAAATAGTGCCATTTGCAGCAAAATGGATGGACCTAGAGATTATCATATTGAGTGAGGTAAGTCAGACAGAAAAAGACAGATATCATATGATATCACTTATATGTGGAGTCTAAAAAATATATACAAATTTTATTTACAAACCAAAAACACACTCATGGACGTAGAAAACAAACTATGGTTACCAAAGGGGAAAGGGTGGAGAGGGATAAATTAGGGGTTGAGGATTAACAAACACACATTACTATATATAAAATAGATAAACAGCAAGGACCTACTGTATAGCACAGGGAACTATATTAAATTTTTTGTAATAACATATAATGGAAAAGAATCTGAAAAGAAAAAATATGTATATATGTGTATGTATAACTGAACCACTTTGCTGTATACCTGAAACTAACATTGTAAATCAACTACATGTCAATTAAATTTTATTTAAAAAAGGATCTCATCTCTTGCCCATAGATCTGGTGGCTGAAGGAACCAGTGGCCCATGCAAGATGTGTCCAGCCAATACCCAGAGCTCTGAAATTGGCAATTGCTGCAAACTCTTCAACAGTGATTAAGCCATTCTGGATCCTTGTTCCACCACCCCACAGTAATCACTCATATAGGATTCTGGTGGTTAATCGGAACTCTAAAAGTAAACAATATATTCTAGCTTTACTCAGTATGAAAACTCAAGTGACTCTCATTCCAGACAACCCATCCAAATTTAGAGAAGTTACCTCTTAAGTTACAGGGTAATGTCAGTATAACATTCATGGCAAACAGATTCCACTAGATGTCACTGTTGGAGCAATTCTTTCTTAAACTATTGCTCATCTTGGATTCTCTGGCTTTGAGTTTTCCTACTGTAGGGCATATATGCTATTGCACATCAGGTGCAACACTGAAACAAATCAAAATCATGGATCCTATTAGTCAAAATTGCAAAATTGGACACTGTAGGGCTTCCCCTGCCAATAAAGGTAGTCAATATGGCACAAAACCCCTGAGACAAGGCATTGTTGACCTACCACCCATTAGTCAAGATTTACTAAAAGAAGGGAGTGATTATTCTATTTCTCCTTTAAATAGCCATATCTGGCCAGTCTTAAAGACTTAATTCACTTAGAATGATGATCTCTAGGTCCATCCATGTTGCTGCAAAAGGCATTATTTTATTCTTTTTTTATGGCTGAGTAGTTTTCCATTTTGTGTGTGTGTGTGTGTGTGTGTGTGTGTGTATTATATATATTTACCACAACTTTTTTATTTAACTTTTTTTTAAATTGAAGTATAGTCAGTTTACAATGTTGTGTCAATTTCTGGTGTACAGCACAATGCTTCAGTCATACATGAATATACATTCTTTTTCACTGTAAGCTACTACAAGATATCAAATATAGTTCCCTTGTACTATACAGTATAAACTTGTTTATCTATTTTATGTATACCAGTCAGTATCTGCAAATCAACTCCCAATTTATCCCTTCCCACCCTCTTCCCTCTTGGTAATCATGTTTGTTTTCTATGTCTGAGTTTGTTTCTGTTTTGTAAATAAATTCATTTGTCTTTTTTTTTTAGATTCCACATATTGGTGATATCAGATGGTATTTTTCTTTCTCTTTCTGGCTTACTTCACTTAGAATGACATTCTACAGGAACATCCATGTTGCTGCAAATGGCATTATTTTATTATTTTTTATGGCTGAGTAGTATTCCATTGTATAAATATACCACTTATTCTTTTTCCAGTCAGCTGTTGATGGGTATTTAGGTTGCTTCCATGTCTTGGCTATTGCAAATAGTGCTGCTTTGAACATTGAGGTGCATGTATCTTTTTGAATTAGAGTTCCCTCCAGATATATACCCAGAAGTGGGATAGCTGGATCATATGGTAATCTACTTTTAGTTTTTTGAGGACTCTACATACTGTTTTCCACAATGACTGCACCAACTACATTCCCACCAGCAGTGTAGGAGGATTACATTTTCTCCACACCCTCTCCAGCATTTATCATTCATGGACTTTTGAATGATGGCCATTCTGATTGATGTGAGGTGATACCTCATTGTAGTTTTGATTTGCATTTCTCTGATAAATAGTGATATTGAGCATATTTTCACATGCCTATTGACCATTTATATGTCTTCCTTCAAGAATTGATTGTTTAGGTCTTCTGCCCCACCTTTCAGTTTTAATTCAGCCTATTTATCAGGTCACTCAAAAGTTGACCACCTTCCATTGAGGGGAGCACCAACAATGGGCATTGAAATTAACTCAGCAGTCTATATGACAAGCCAGGCCACTGATTCCCCTAAACTGATTTTAGACTTGAGCTACTGACCAACCTTGACTATGCTTCCTGGAGCCTCTGTTAACTGAGCATAGTCAAAAATGCTCCTGATGACTATTTATAATAGCCAACACATGGAAACAACCTAAATGTCCATGACAGATGGCTGGATAAAGAAGTTGTGGTGTATATAGTCAATGGAATATGATTGAGCTATTAAAAAAGAATAAAAATTACCTAATTAAACTTACAAGCTTCTGCACAGCAAAGGAAACCATAAGTAAAACAAAACGACAACCTACGGAATGGGAGAAAATTTTTGCAAATGAAACTAACAAAGGCTTGATCTCCAGAATAGATTAGCAGCTCATACGACTTAATAAGAAAAAAACAAACAACCCAATCCAAAAATGAGCAGAAGACCTAAACAAGCAATTCTCCAAGGAAGACATACAAATGATCAATAGGCACATGAAAAAATGCTCAATATCACTAATTATCAGACAAATGCAAATCAAAACTACAATGAGGTATCACCTCACATCAATCAGAATGGCTATCATTCAAAAGTCCACAAATGACAAATGCTGGAGAGGCTGTGGAGAAAAGGGAACCCTCCTACACTGCTAGTGGGATTGCAGTTTGGTGCAGCCACTAGGGAAAACAGTATGGAGATTCCTCAGAAGACTAGGAATAGACTTACCATATGACCCAGGAATCCCGCTCCTGTGCGGATTCCAGAAGGAACCCTACTTCAAAATGACACCTGCACCCCAATGTTCATAGCAGCACTGTTTACAATAGCCAAGACATGGAAACAGCCTAAATGTCCATCAACAGATGACTGGATAAAGAATAAGTGGTATATTTATACAATGGAATACTATTCAGCCACAAAAACCGACAACATAACACCATTTGCAGCAACATGGATGTTCCTGGAGAATGTCATCTAAGTGAAGTAAGCCAGAAAGAGAAAGAAAAATATCATATGATATCACTCATATGTGGAATCTAAAAAAAAAAGATGACAAATGAAATTAAATATAAAACAGAAACAGATTCACAGACATAGAACACAAACTTGTGGTTGCCAGAGGGGAGGTGGGTGGGAAGGGACAGACTGGGAGTTTGAGATTTGTAGATATTGACAGGTACATATAGAATAGATAAACAAGATTATACTGTATAGCACAGGGAAATATATTTAGGATGTTGTAGTAGTTCATGGTGAAAAAGAATATAAAAATGAATATACGTATATTCATGTACTACTGAAAATTGTGCTGTACACCAGAAATTGACACAACATTGTAAGCTGACTATAACTCAGTAAAAAAAAAAGGAAAAAAAAAGAATAAAAATGCCATTTGCAGCAACATGGATGGTCTTGGAGATCATCATTTTAAGTGAGATAAGCCAGAAAGAGAAAGAAAAATACATATGATATCACTCATATGTAGAATCTAAAAAAAGGCAGGGGGAGGACACTATGAACTCATCTACAAAGCAGACTCAAGTCTTGACCAGGACCCCACCCCCGTGTGTGGTATTCCATGGTTGAGAAGGAATCCCCCAAATACAAAATATTCCCAAGAGGAGTGAAGGGACTGTGCCCTACCACAGGGACCCTGACATTTGGGCCTGGCACAGGAAAGAAAAACCCCCAAAATATCTGGCTTTGAAAATTAACAGAAATTAAGTCCAGGGAACCATAGAACTATACGGAATGAAGAATCCACTCTTAAAGGGCTCATGTATAGACTCATTCACCCTGAGATCTATTGCAGAAGAAAGAATTTAAAAATCACCTAGATCCTAAGTGAGTGAGAATGACTTACTAATCCTAAAGTAGCTGCCAGAGAGGCAGGAATCTGCAGTGACTCTGGGAACAGAAATGTTTGTGGGAACCAATTTTTCATTCCCTCCTTCTAGCCTACTAGCACCTATGGTCATGCTATGCACCCCACCCACCCCACACAACATCTACTCCCCAAGCAGGACAAGCAAGCATGCTGTGCCCCACTCAACTTGAGTGGCAGCTGCATGCAACCAGCTGGGTTGAACCACAGCCAGGCAAGCACCCCAAGTCTTGACATCCCCATGCAGTAGCCATGCTACAACTGGGCCAAGGAAGTGCCTTGAGCCCTGCCCACTCCATGCTGCATCTATGCCACAACTATGCCAGGTGAACACATCACATCCTGTCCTCCCTGTGCAGTAGCTTCAGCCCTGCCATAGCTGACAGGGGCACAAAGTTCTCACAAAGAAAAATGCCCCTTGAGCACCTGGCTCTGGAGACCAGGGGATATTGTGCTTCTGGGACCTATGAATAATCTCCTACACAAAATCACTTCTCCAAGCCTGGGAGAGGTAGCTGTTTTGCCTATTACAAATAGACAAACACAGAAAGTCAGGCAAATGAGAAGACAGAGGGAAATATTCCAAACCAAAGAACAAGAGAGATTCCCAGAAAAAGACTTTGATTAAAAGGAGATAAGCAAGCTATCTGATAAAGAATTCAAAGTTATAGTCATAAAGATGCTTACTGATCTCAGGAGAAGAATATATTTTAAAAGTTAGAACTTAAACGGAGATTAAAAATATAAGAAAGTACCAAACAAAGCTTATATATATATATATATATATATATATATATATATAAAACAACCAAAAATTTACTAGGCAGAACAGATGAAGTAGGAGCATGATTCAGTTAACTGGATAACAAAGCATAAGATATTACCCAGGCAGAGCAGCAATATTTTAAAAAAATTTAAAAATTGAGGATACCTTAGGGGACCCCTGGGACAACATCAAGTGGAGTGACATTTGCATTACAGAAGTCCCAGAAGGATAAAAGAGAAAGGAGAAGAAAAATTATTTGAAGAAATTATGGATGAAAACTTCCTCTGTATGGGAGACAGACATCAAGGTTCAGGAAACTCAGAGAATTCCAAATAAGATGAACCAAAGAGAACCACACCAAGAAACATTATAATTAAAAGGGTAAAACTCACGATAAAGATAGAATCTTAAAAGCAACTAGAGAAAAAGCAATACATTACATACAAGGGAAATTCCATAAGACTGTCAGCAGATTTTTCAGTAGAAACTCTGCAGGCCAGAAGGGAGTAGCATGACATATTCAAAATACTGAATGAAAAAAAAAATTCCAACCCAGAATTTTCTACTGAGTAAGGTTATTCAGAATTAAAGGAGCAAATAAGAGCTTTCCCAATTAAAAAAAAAAGCTAAAGGAGTTAATCACCACTAAACCAGCCTTAAAGAAACATTAGAGGGACTTCTCTAGGTTGAAAAGAAAATATACTAATTAATAATAAGAAAATGTATGAAAGTAATAATCTCACTGGAAAAGGTAAGAAAAAGTAAAGGTAGTAGATCAATCACTTATATAGCAAGTATGACGTCAAAAGGTAGAAGTTGTAAAATTAACCAAAGTTGTAATAATTAGTTAAAGTATAAAATTTTTTAAAAATCTAAACGTGTCATTAAAATATAAAATGTGAGTAGGAGAGTTAAAATGTAAAACTTTGGAATGTGTTTGAATATAAGTTGCTAAAACGTTTTAACTTTTAAAAAAATGTTATATACATAAGACGTGATTTATGAACCTCTTGGTAACCACAAAGAAAAAATTACAGTAAATATGCAAAAGAAAATTTTAAAAGGAATCTAAACATAACACCAAATAAAGCCATCAAACCACAAGGGAAGAGAGAAAGAGAAGAAAAAGACAGAGAGGAATGACAAAAATAGCCAAAAAGCAATTCACAAAATGACAATAAGTCCATACCTATCAATAATTACTTTAAATGTAAATGGACTAAATTTGCAAATCAAAAGACATAAAGTGGCTGAATGGATGTTTTAAAAAACAAGACAGATCAATATTCTGCTTTCAAGGGACTCACTTCAGAAACAGACACTGAAAGGATGGAAAAAGATATTCTGTGCAAATGAAAGTGAAAATAAAGCTGACATAGTTATATTCATATCAGACAAAATAGACGTTAAAACAAAGACTATAATAAAAGACAAAGAAGGTCACTAAGTAATGATAAAGTGGTCCATAAAACAGAGAAGACATAACATTTATAAATATATATGCACCCAACATTGGTGCACCAAAAAATATAAAGCAAATATTAATGAACCTAAAAGGAGAAACTGAAAGCAATATAATAATAGTAGGGGATTTTAACACCCTATTAACAGTAATGGATAGATCATCCAAACAGAAAATCCATAAGGAAGTATTGGCCTTAAATGACACGTTGGATAAAAAAACCTTAATAAATAAATAAATATATAATTCTATCCAAAAGGAGCAGAATACACAGACTTCTCAAGAGCACATACAACATTCTTCAGGATAAATCATATGTTGGGCCATGAAACAAGTCTCAATAAATCCAAGAAAATTGAAATCATATCAGATATCTCCCCTGACTACAGTGTATAAAAATAGAAGTCAATTACAATCAGAAATATGGAAAAACCACAAAAATATGGAGTTTAAATGACATGCTACTGAACAACAAATGAAATCAAAGAAAAAAATTTAAAAACCTTAAAATAAATGAAAACAGATATATGACATATCAAAATCTATAGGAGGCAGCAAAAGCAGTTCTAAGATGGAAGTTCATAGCAATCCAGGTCTACCTCAAGAAACAAGAAAGAGCTCAAATAAACAATCTAAGTTTTCATTTTAAAGGAACTAGAGGAAGAACTAATGAAGCTCAAAGTTAGTAGAAGAAAGGAAGAATAAAGATGAGAGCAGAAATAAATGAAATAGAGACTAAAATGATCATGGAAAAGATAAATGAAACTAAGAAATGGTTCTTTGAAGTGAAATCAACAAATCTTTAGCTAGACAAAATAAGAAAAAAAAGGGAGGGCTCAAATAAATAAAATCAGAAATGAAAGAGGAGAAATTATGAATGATACCACAGAACAAAAAATATCATAACAGACTACAACAAACAATTATACACCAACAAACTGGACAACCTAAAATAAACAGATGGGTTTCTAAAAACATAAAATCTTCCAAGACTGAATCAGAAAGAAATAGAAAACCTGAATAAACTGATTACTAGTAAAGAGATAGAATTAGTAATTAACCCCCCCTCCTCAAAAAAAGTCCAGGACCAGATGGCTTTACTGGTGAAATCTTCTAAATATTCAAAGAATTAATACCTATTGTTCTCAAACTCTTCCAAAAAATTGATGAGAAGGCAGAGATTTCAAATACAATTTATAAGGCCAGTATTAACCCAATACTAAAACCAGACAAGGATACTATTAAAAAAAGAAAATTACATACCAATATTTTTGATGAACATACATGCAGAAATCCTCCACAAAATATTAGCAAAACAAATTCAACAATACATTTAAAGGATCATACACCATGATCAAATGAGATTTATCCCATGGACATAAAGATGGTTTCACATCCACAAATCAATCAACATGATACACTACATTAACAAAATGAAGAATGAGAA
Source organism: Camelus bactrianus (assembly GCF_048773025.1). Taxonomy (NCBI): domain Eukaryota; kingdom Metazoa; phylum Chordata; class Mammalia; order Artiodactyla; family Camelidae; genus Camelus; species Camelus bactrianus. The sequence continues at coordinate 40,983,970 of NC_133547.1, read as the reverse complement.
ATTACATGGTCATCTCAATAGATGCAGAAAAAGCATTCTATAAAATTCAACATTCATTTATGATAAAAAACTCTCAACTAAAATAATTAATTAATTAATTAATTAATTAATTTAAAAACCTCTCAACTAAATGGATACAGAGGGAACCTACCTCAACATAATAAAGCCATATATGACAAACCCACAGCTAACTTCATACTCAATGGTAAAAAGCTGAAAGCACTTCCTCTAAGATCAGAAACGAGTCAAGGATGCCCACACTAGCCACTTTTATTCAGTACAGTAATAGAAGTCCTAATCACAGCAATTAGGCAGGAAAAGGAAATTTAAAAATATCTAAATCAGAAATAAAAAGTAAAACTGCCTCTATTTTCAGATGACATGATAATATATATAAGAAAAGCCTAAAGACTCCATCAAAAACTGTTAAAACTAATAAATTCAGTAAAGTTGCAAGATACAAAATAAATACACAGAGATCTGCAGTGTTTCTATACATTATCAACAAATTATCAGAAAGAGAAATTAGTAAAACAATCTTATTTACAATTGTACCAAAAGAGAATAAAATACCTAGAAATAAATTTAACCAAGGAGGTGAAAAACCTGTACACTGAAACTGTAAACTTTGATGAAAGAAACTGAAGAAGACACAAAAAACTGGAAAAGATATTCTGTGCTCATGGACTGTAACAATTAATATTGTTAAAATGTCCATACCACCCAAAGCAGTCTATAGATTCAATGTAATCTCTATCAAAATTCCTATGGCATGTTTCACAGAACTAGGACAAATAATTCTAAAATTCATATAAAACCACAAAAGACCCTGAATAGCCAAAACAAACTTAAGAAAAAACCCAAAGCTGGTGTTATCACACTCCCTGATTTAAAAGTATACTACAAATCTATAGTAATCAAAACAGTATGATACCAGGACAAAAACAGACACATAAATCAATGGAACAGAATTCAGAGACCAGAAATAAACACACACATATATAAACAATCTATAACACAGGAGCAAAGAACATACAATGGGCAAAGGACATTTTGTCAATAAATGGTGTTGGAAAAACTGGACAGCCACATGCAAAAGAATGAAACTGGACCAATATCATACACCATACACAACAATTAACTCAAAGTGGATTAAAGAGATGAATATAGATTTTTGATCAAGATGGCACAGTAACAGGACCATGAGCTCGCCTCTCCTTGTACCTACAACAAAACAACAACTGACTGCTAAATAAATATTAAAAAAAAGTCTGGAACCTAGCAAAAATATTTCTTCACCTGAAAACATAGAGGGAACCACAGTGGGACGGTAGGAGTGTGCTTATGGTATAATCAGGCCCCATACCCACCAGGTGGGCAACCCACAAGCTGAAGAATAAGTCACAGAGGCCCTGCCACAGGAGTGAGAGTTCTTAGTACAACATCAGGCTCCTTAGCCTGGGGTTCTGGCATTGGGAGGAGGAGACCCCAGGACATATGTTTTGAAGGCTGGTAAGGCTTAATTTCAGGAACCCCTAAAGGACTGGGGGAAACAGAAACTTCACTCTCTTGGGAAGTGTACACAGTATCTTGCATGCACCAGGTCCAAGGGCATGGGCAGTGATTTCATAAGAACTTGGGCCAGACCTGCCTGCTGGTTTTGGAAGTTCTCCTGGGGAGGTAGGGGATGGCTGCAGCTCAACCAGGGGACATAAAAGCTGGTGGTGGACATTCCAGGAGTGCTTATCTACATGAGCTTTCCTGGAGGCTAATATCTTGATTGGATCATTAGCACCAAGACCTAGCCGTACCTGACAGCCTGTAGGCTTACGGACTTGGAAGCTTCAGGCCAAACAACATACTGGGTGGGAATAGCCTGACTCATCAACAGACTTCCTGCCACAAACACCTCTAGATAAGCCTCTATATATGGCCCTACCCACCAGAGGTCCAGGACTAAGCTTCACCCAGCAGTGGGCAGGCACCAACTGCTCCTGCCAGGAATCCTGCATAAGCCTCTAGTCCAGCCTCATCTACAATAGGGAAGATACCAGAAATAAGATTCCTTCCTGTGGAAGGAATCCACAAACACATGCCAGACTCTACACTGGAACCAGCTGGAGTCTTGGGTGACAAGAGAGGAGTGTAATGCTGGGACACATAGGATCTCTCCCACAGAGGGCCACTTCTCCAAGGACAAGAAACATAACTAACCTACCTAAAAATACAAATAGAAAGATAGACAATTCAAGGAGGCAGAGGAATATCTTCCAGGCCAAGGTACAAGATAAAATCCCAGAAGAAGAAATAAGTGATGAGGAGATAGATAATTTATCCAAGAAAGAACTTAGAGCAATGATGGTGAAGATGTTCAGAGAATTCAAGAGGAATATAGATGCACAAAGCAAAGTTTTTAGCAAAGAGTTGGAAAAATATAGAATACCCAGAGTTGAAGAATAAAATTACTGAAATGAATAACACACTAGAAGGAACCAAGAATAGACTAAATGAGGCAGAAGAACAGATCAGTGAGCTAGAAGACAGATTAGTGGAAATCACTACTGCAGAACAGAAAAAAAGAGTTGAATGTAAAACCTGAAAGCATAAAATTCCTAGAAGAAAATATAGTCATAACCTCACTGACATTGGTCTTAGCAGTGTTTTTGTGGATCAAATTCAAAGGCAAGGGAAACAAAACCAAAAATAAACAGTTGGAATTACATGAAACTAAAAAGATTTTGCACAGTGAAGGAAATGATCAACAAAACAAGAAGGAAACCTACTGAATGGGAGAAGATATTGACAAATCATATATCTGATAAGGGATCAATATCTAAAATTTATAAAGAACACACACAAATCACTATCAAAACACCAAGCAACTTGTTTAAGAAATGGGCAGAGGATCTGAATATTCATTTTTCCAAAGAATACAGATGGCTAACAGGCATATGAAAAATGTTCAACATCACTAATTATCAGGGAAATGTAAATCAGAACCACAATGGGATATCACTTCACACCCTTTAGGAAGGCTATTATCAGAAAGACAAGTAACAACTATTGGAGAGGTTGTGGAGAAAATAGAACTCATATACTGTTGATGGGAATGTAAAATGATGCAATCACTATGAAAAACCACATGGAGATTCTTCAAAAAATTAATAGAACTACCATATGATCCAGCTATTCTACATATGAGTATTTTTCTGAAGAATATAAAAAGGCTAATTTGAAAAGATATATGCACCCCTGTATTCATTGCAGTGTTATTTATAATAGCCAAGATAGGAAAACAACCTAAGTGGTCATTGATGGATAAATGGATAAGGACAATGTAGTGTATATATATAAAATGGAATATAATGGAATAAACAGAATAAAATCCTGCCCTTTGTGACAACATGAAGGGACCTTAAGGGCATTATGCTAAGTAAAATAAGTTATAAGTCAAAGGTAGAAAGATATCATATGATCACTCATATTTGGAATCTAGAAAGCAAAACAAAACATAAAAGCAAAATAAACATAATAAAATTCACAGATACAGAGAAGAAACTGGTGTTTATCAGAGGGGAAGAGCATTTGAGGGTGGGCAAAATGGTTGAAAGGAGTTAATTGTATTGTGATGGATGGTAACTAGACTTACAGTGGTGATCACTGTTGTGTATGCAGATATTAAACTATAATGCTGTGCACCTGAATCTTCCATAATAAAAAATAGTTAAAATAGTAAGTTTTATGGCATGTATAATTTAGCCACAATAAAAACACTTAAAAATAAAAATAAAACAGTACAGAACAAAATTCAAAAAGGCAACTGACACAATGGGAGAACATAGTGGTAAGTCATATATCTATTAAGGGATTGATATCCAGAATATATAAAGAACTCCTAGAACTCAATTTAAAAAGACCCGACCCAGTTCAAAAAAGGGCAAAGAACTTGAATAGACATTTGTCCAAAGAAATTATACAAATGACTGATAAACATGTAAAAAGATATTTGATTCCATTAGTCATTAAGGAAATGAAAATCAAAACCACAATAAGATAACATTTAACACACAGGAGGATGACTATAATAAAAAAAAATAGGAATGTAATAAGTGTTGGCAAGGATGTGGAGTAATTACTGTTGTTACTATAAAATGGTGCATCTGCTGTTGAAAATAGGTTAAATATTCCTCAAAAAGTTAAAATTACCATATGATTCAGCAATCCTAGGGAACTGAAAACAGATATTCAAAAAAATACTTGTACATAAATGTTCATAGCAGCATTATTCACAATAGCCAAAAAGTAGAAACAACCCAAATGTACATCAATAGATAACTGCATAGACAAAATGTGGAATACTCATTCAATAGAACATTATTCAACCATAAAAAGAAATGAAGTATTGATACATGCTACAATGGATAGAAACCTAAAAAATATTATCCTATGTAAAAGAAGCCAGACACAAAAGGTAACATATGAGGATTGTATTTATATTTTGGTAATATACCTATTACCAAAATAGGTAAATCCATAGAGGCAGAAAACAAATTAGTGGTTGGCAGGAGCTCAGGGGAGTGGGTAATGAAAGGTTACTGCTAATTTGCATCGGATCATTAAAATGTTTTGAAACTAGAGGTAATGGTTGCACAACCTTGTGAATGTGCTAAGTGACACTGAATTGTATACTTTAAATGGTTAATTTTATGTTACATGAATTTTACCTCAACAATAAAATTAAGCCAAAAAAGTAAGATTCCTAGAAATTTATGTAACAAAGATATGCAAGATCTTTAAGAAGAGAACTATAAAATTGTATAACAAGATATCAGAGAAGATATAAATAAATTAGGCTATATAACATCTTCATGGGTAGGAAGCCATAACACCATAATAATGCAAATACTCCACAAACTATAGATTCAGTGAAATTCTGAACACAAAACCAGTTTTTAAATGAAATTTGCAAGCAAATCTAAAATTCAGTTCACACAATGTATATCATGTGACCATAATAGAATTAAGTTAGAAATCAATAACAGAAAGATATCTGAAAAAAACTCTCAATATCTGAAAACTAAGTAATACAATTCTAAATTACCCATTGGTCAAGAAAGAAATCAAAAGGGAAATTAGAAGGTATTTTTTAACTGAATAAAAAAAGACATCAAAATTCATAGGATACTCTTAGAAGCTAATGTCAGAGAAAATCCAAGTGACCTTGGATGTGTTGATGACTTCTTAGTTACACTAGAAGCATAAGCCATAAAAGGAAAAAAAAAAGGTTAAACTTCATTAAAATTTAAAACATCTGCTCTACAAAAGACATTGTTAAGAGAATGAAAAGACAAGCAACAGACTGGGAGAAAAATCTTTGCAAAATACAAATCAAATGAAGTACAACTATCCAAAATATAAAAGAATTCTTAAAACTGAACAAAAATAATATGAACAACCCAATTTAAAATAGGCAAGTGGTCTAAAAAGACATCTCCCTGAAGAAGATATGCAGATGGCAAATAAGCATACAAAAAGATGTTCAGGATTATACGTCACTAGGGAGTTGCAAAATAAAACAGCGAGATACAACTACACACCTATTACAATGGCTAAAACCTAAACAATTGACAGCATCATACACTGGTGAGGACGTGAAGCAATGGGAACTCTCATTCATTGCTGGTTGGAATGCAAAATGGTAGAGCCACTTTGGAAGACAGTTTAGAGGTTTCTTACAAAATTAAACATACTCTTACCATATGATTCAGCAATTGTTCTCCTGGGTATTTAACCAAATGAATTGAAACTTTATATCTACACAAAAACCTGCACACGAATGTTTATAGCAACTTTATTTATAATTCCCAAAACTTGGAAGCAACCAGCATGTCCTTCAATAGGTGAATGGATAAACAAATTATGGTATATCCATGTGATGAAATAATGTTCAGTGATAAAAAGAAATGAGCTATTAAGCCATGAAAAGACATGGAGGAAACATAAATATATATTACCAAGTAAAAGAAGCCAATCTGAAAGGTTACATACTGTATGACTCCAATTATATGACATTCTTGGAAAGGCAAAACTATGGAGACAGTAAAAAGTTTAGTGGTTGCCAGGGGCTTTGGTGGAGGGAGGGAGGGAGGAAAAGAAGGAGGGATGAATGCATAGAGCACAGGGGATTTTGAGGGCAATGAAATATTCTGTATGATTCTGTAATGGTGGATACATGTCAATATACATTTATTAAAACCCATGAAATTTGCAACAAAGAGTGAACCCTAACATAAACTATGGCCTTTAGTTAATCATAATGTGTCATTGGTAAATAAATTATAACAAATGTTCCACAATAATGCAAGATGTTAATAAAAGGGGAAACTGGGAAGGGGGGAGACAAAGGGGTATATGGGAGCCCTCAGTGTTTTTCAATTTCCCTGTAAACCTAAAGTTGTTCAAAAATAAAGCCTATTAATTAAAAAATTAATTCAAATTGTACTTAACAGGAAATTTATGGCAGTAAATGTCTATATTAGAAAAGAAAAAAGTCTGAAATCAATTACATCAGTTTGCTTCTTGTATTGTTCAGGATTCAGGATTCTGCAAAGAACCAATCTTATTCTCCTGTAGAATTCTCCAGAGAACAGAGGTGTGTACACACACACACACACACACACACACACACACACACACGTGATTTAAGTAATTGTCTCACACAATATGGAGGCTGGCAAGTCCAAACTCTGCAGAATGGGCCAGCAGACTGGAGATCCAAGGGAGAGTCAATGCTAAAGTTCAAGTCCAAAGGCCGTCAGTTTGGAGAATCCCCTCTTGCTCTGAAGAGGTCAGTTTTTTGTTGTTGTTGTACTATTCAGGCCTTCAACTGATTGGATGAATGCCAACCACATTGTAGAGGGTAATTTGTTTATTCAAAGTCTACCAATTTTTTTCACCTTCCAATTTTATTGAGATATAATTGACGTACAGCACTGTAGAAATTTGAGAGTAGCATAATCATTTGATTTATACATTATGAAATAATTATCACAATAAGCTTAGTGAACATCCATCATCTCATATAGATTAAAAAATTAAAGAAATAGAAAAAACATTTTTTCCTTGTGATGGGGACTCAGGATTTACTCTCTTAACAACCTTTACATGTAATATACGGCAGTGTTAATTATATTTATCATGTTGTAAGTTATATCCCTAGTATTTACTTTATAACTAGAAATTTATACATTTTGACTTCCTTCATCCAATCCCTGCACCTCCCCTGACAACCCTAGCCTCTGGTAACCACAAAATCTGGTTTCTTTTTCTATGAGTTTGTTTGTTTTTGAGGTGTAATTGACTTACAACACTGTATTAGATCCTGTTACAAAACACAGTCATCTGATATTTGTATACACTTCAAACATAACACCATAAGCCTGGTTATGTCACTGTACAAAGATATTACACAGTTATTGACTATATTTTCCACACTGTTCATTAATACCTGTGACTCATTTATTTTGCAACTGAAAGGTTGTACCTCTTAATCTCCCTCACCAATTTCTTTCCTACTGCTCTTCTCCCCTCTGGAAATTACTTGTTTATTCTCTGTATCTATATCTTTGTTTCTGCTATGTTCTGTTCATTCATTTGTTTTGTTTCTTAGAGTCCATATACAAGTGAAATCATATAGTATATTTCTTGGTCTGACTTACTTCACTTAGTATAATATTCTCTAGGGCCATTCATGTTGTTGCAAATTGCAAGATTTCATTAATTTTTCTGGTTGAATAATATTTCATTGTGTGTCTAACCCACACCATGCACACATCACATCTTCTTTATTCATTTATCTATTAATGGACACATACATTGCTTCTGTATCTTGGTTATTATAAACAATACTGTAAGGAACATATGGTTGCATATATCTTTTCTAATTAGTGTTTTAATTTTCTTTGGATAAATACCCAGGAGTGGAATTGCTGGACCATATGATAGTTCTATTCTTAGTGGCTACACCATTTTACATTCCCACAAACAGCGTATGGAGAGTTCCCTTTTCTCCGCAACTTCTTCAATACTTAATTTGTTGTCTTTTTAATAACAGCCATTCTAATGGGTGTGAGGTGATATCTCATTGTAGTTTTGATGTGTATTTCCCTGATGATTAGTGATGTTGAGCATCTTTTCATGTGCCTGTTGGCCATCTTTATGTCTTTGGGAAAATGTCTGTTCAGGTCCTTTGCCCATTTTATAATTAGGTTGTTTGGGTTTTGTTTTGTTTTGTTTTGTTTATTTTGATGTTGAGCTGTATGAGTCCTTCCTATATTTTGAATATTAACCCCTATCAGATATATTATTTGCAAATATCTTCCCTCATTCAGTAAGTGGTCTTTTCATTTTGTTGATAGGTTTTTTTGTTTTTGTTTTTGCTGTGCAAAAGCTTTTTAGTTTTATGTAATCCCATTTGTTTCACTTGCTTAAGGGGACATATCCCAAAAAAATTACTAAGACTGATATCAAAGAAATTACTGCGTATGTTTCCTTCTACGAGTTTAAAGAATTCTGATCTTACATTTAGGTCTTTAATACATTTGAGTCTATCTTTGTATATTGTGTGAGAAAATATTCTAATTTTATTTTTTTTTTACATGTAGTTTTCCCAGCACCACTTATTGAAGAGATTGTCTTTTCCCCAAAGTACATTCTTGCCTCCCTTGTCTACTAATTCAGCATAAGTGCATAGGTTTATTTCCGGGCTCTCCATTGTATTTCACTGATTTATGTGTCTGTTTTTGCACTAGTACCATACTGTTTGGATTACTGTAGCTTTGTAGTATAGTCTGAAGTCAGGGAGCAATTTCTTTCTCAAGATTTTTTTGACTATATGCGATCATTTGTGTTTCCATATAAATTTTAGAATTGTTTGTTCTAGTTCTGTGAAAAATATCATTGGTATTTTAATAGGGATTACATTAAATATGTAGATGGCTTTGGGTAGTATTGTCACTTTAACAATAATTCTTCCAATCTATGAACATGATATGCCTTTCTATCTCTTTGTGTCATCTTCAATGTCTTTGATCAGCATCATATAGTTTTTAGTGTACAGGTTTCTTGCCTCCTTATGTAGGTTTATTTCCAGGTATCTTATTCTTATTGATGTGATGCTAAATTAGATTATTTCCTTAATTTCTCTTTTTGATATTTCATTATTAGTGTATAGAAATACAACAGATTTCTGTATATTAATTTTGTATCCTGCAACTTTGCCAAATTCGTTGATGAGCTCTCGTAGTTTTCTGGTAGTCCCTTTAAGATTTTCTATGTATGGTATCATGTCATCTGCAAACAATGACAGTTTTACTTCTTTTGAATTTGGATGACTTTTATTTATTTTTCTTGTCTATTGCTGTGGCTAGGATTTCAAAACCTATATTGAATAAAAGTGGCAATAGTGAGCATCCTTGTCTTGTTCCTGATCTTAGAGGAAATACTTTAAGATTTTCACTGTTGAGTTTTGATGTTAGCTATGGGTTTACTATATATGGCCTTTATTATGTTGAGTCATATTTCCCCTATACTTATTTTGTTGAGAGTTTTTTTTTCAACTTGACGAAGGTTGAATTTTATCAAAAACTTTTTCTGCACCTACTGGGATGATCATAATATTTTTATTCTTTTTTATTCTTCATTTTGTTAATGTGGTGTATAATTATTCACATTAGTCTCAAGATCCTATGTATTTCTGTGGTGTCAGTTATAACTTCTCTTGTTTCATTTCTGATTTTATTGATTTAGGCCCTCTTTATTTTTTACTTGATAAGTCTGGCTAAAGGTTTATCAATTTTGTTTATTTTTTCGTAAAATCAGCTCTTAGTTTTACTAGGTTTTTCCCTTATTTTTAAGTCTCTATTTCATTTATTTTTGCTCTTATCTTTAAGATTTCTTTCCTTTAATTTTTGAGTTTCATTTGTTCTTTTTTAAATTTCTTTAGGTGTAAGTTTAGGCTATTTATTTGAGATTTCTTTGTCATGAGATAAGCTTGTATCACTTTAAAATTCTCTTATAACTGCAATGTCCAACAATTTATTTATTTTTAAATATATTTTATTAAGTTATAGTCATTTGACAATGTTGTGTCAAATTCCAGTGTAGAGCACACTTTTTTTCAGTTATACATGAACATATATATATTCATTGTTACATTTTTTCCTCTGTGAGCTACCATAAGATCTTGTATATATTTCCCTGTGCTATACAATATAATCTTGTTTATCTATTCTACATTTTGAAATCCCAGTCTGTCCCTTCCCACGCCCTGCCCCCTTGGCAACCACAAGTTTGTATTCTATGTCTATGAGTCTGTTTCTGTTTTGTATTTATCTTTTTTTTAGATTCCACATATGAGCGATCTCATATGATATTTTCTTTCTCTTTCTGGCTTACTTCACTTAGAATGACATTCTCCAGGAACATTCATGTTGCTGCAAATGGCGTTATGTTGTCAGTTTTTGTGGCTGAATGGTATTCCATTGTATAAATATACCACTTGTTTTTTATCCAGTCAGCTGTTGATGGACATTTAGGCTGTTTCCATGTCTTGGCTATTGTAAATAGTGCTGCTATGAACATTGGGGTGCAGGTGTCATTTTGAAGTAGGGTTCCTTCTGGATATAGGCACAGGAGCGGGATTCCTGGGTCATATGGTAAGTCTATTCCTAGTCTTTTGAGGAATCTCCATACTGTTTTCCGCAGTGGCTGCACCAAACTGCAATCCCACCAGAAGTGTAGGAGGGTTCCCTTTTCTCCACAGCCTCTCCAGCATTTGTCATTTGTGGACTTTTGAATGATGGCCATTCTGACTGATGTGAGGTGATACCTCATTGTAGTTTTGATTTGCATTTCTCTGATAATTAGTGATATTGAGCATTTTTTCATGTGCCTATTGATCATTTGTATTTATTCCTTGGAGAATTGCTTGTTTAGGTCTTTTGCCCAATTTTGGATTGGGTTGTTTGATTTTTCTTATTAAGTCATATGAGCTGCTTATATATTCTGGAGATCAAGCCTTTGTCAGTTTCATTTGCAAAAATTTTCTCCCATTCTGTAGGTTGTCGTTTTGTCTTATTTCTGGTTTCCTTTGCTGTGCAGAAGCTTGTAAGTTTCATTAGGTCCCATTTGTTTATTCTTGCTTTTATTTCTATTGCTTGGGTAGACTGCCCTAGGAGAACATTTTTGAGATGTATGTCAGATAATGTTTTGCCTATATTTTCTTTTAGGAGGTTTATTGTATCCTGTCTTATGTTTAAGTGTTTGATCCATTTTGAGTTTATTTTTCTGTATGGTGTAAGGGAGTGTTCTAGCTTCATTGATTTACATGTTGCTGTGCAGTTTTCCCATTGCCATTTGCTGAAGAGACTCTCTTTATTCCATTGTATATTCTTGCCTCCTTTGTCAAAGATTAGTTGACCAAAAGATTGTGGGATCATTTCTGGGCTCTCTATTCTGTTCCAATGGTCCATATGTCTGTTTTTGTACCAATACCATGCTGTCTTGATGACTGTAGCTCTACAGTATTGTCTGAAGTCTGGGAGAGTTATTCCTCAAGCCTCTTTCTTTTTCTTCAGTAATGCTTTGACAATTCTAGGTGTTTAGTGGCTCCATATAAACTTTATTATGATTTATTCTAGTTCTGTGAACTATATCCTGGGTAATTTGATAGGGATTGCATTAAATCTGTAGATTGCCTTGGGCAGTGTGACCATTTTAACAATATTGACTCTTCCAATTCAGGAGCATGGGATATCTTTCCATTTTTTAAAGTCTTCTTTTCTTTCCTTCATCAATGGTTTATAGTTTTCTATATGTAAGTCTTCACCTCCCTGGTTATATTTATTCCTAGGTATTTGATTACTTTCAGTGCTATTTTAAAGGGAATTGTTTCTTTACTTTCATTTTCTATTGATTCATTGTTAGTGTAAAGAAATGAACTGATTTTTGAACGTTTGTTTCATTTTTTTATGGCTGAGTCATATTCCATTGTATATATACAATGGATATATACAATGGAATATATATATATATATATACACACACACACACACACACACACACACACAATGGAAAAAAGATATATACATATATCTATCTCACATCTTTATTCAGTCGTCTGTTGATGGACATTAGGTTGTTTCCACGTCTCAGCTATTGTAAGTAGTGATACTATGAACATTGGGATGCACGTATCTTTTTAAATTACAGTTTTCTCTGGATATATGCCCAAGAGTAGGATTGCTGGGTCATATGATAAGTCTATTTTTCATTACTTAAGGAAATTCCTACTGTCCTACATAGTGGATGCACCATCTTACATTCCCACCAACAGGGTAGGCAGGTTCCTTTTTTGGCATGAGAAACTTTTAATGTAATCTCTGTAAAGTTAATCTTGTAACCTGCTACCTTGCTGAATTCTTCGATCAGCTCTAGCAGTGTTTGTGTGGACCTTTTTGGGTTTTCTATATATAGTAACATGTCATCGGCTTATAGTGACACTTTTACCCCTTGTTTTCCAATTTGGATCCCTTTTATTTCTCTCTCTTGCCTAATTGCTGTGGCTAGGACTTCCAAGACTATGTTGAATAGGAGTGGTGATAGTGGGCAGCCTTGTCTTGTCCCAGATTTTAATGGGAAGCTTTTGAGTTTTTCACGTTGAGTACTATGCTGGCTGTAGGTTTGTCATATATAGCTTTTATTATGTTGATATATGTTCCCTCTATACCCACTTTGGTGAGAGTTTTTATCATAAATGGGTGTTGAAGTTTATCAAATGCTTTTTCTGCATTTATTGAGATGATCATGTGGTTTTTGTCCTTTCTCTTGTTCATGTGATGTATTACATTGATTGATTTGCGTGTGTTGAACCACCCTTGTTTCCCTGAGATGAACCCCACTTGATCATGATGTATAATCTTTTTTATGTGCTGTTGGATTCTATTTGCTAATATTTTGTTGAGGGTTTTTGCATCTATGTTCATCAGTGATATTGGCCTATAATTCTCTTTTTTGGTAGTGTCATTTCCTGGTTTTAGTATCAGGGTGATGGTGGCTCCATAGAATGAGTTTGGGAGTATTCCCTCCTTTTCAATCTTCTGGAAGAGTTTGAGAAGAACTGGTAAGAGTTCTTCTTTGTACGTTGGTAGAATTCCCTGGTGAAGCCATCCAGTCCTGGACTTTTATTTGTAGGGAGGTTTTTTATTGCTATTTCAATTTCATTTCTAGTGATCAGTTTGTTCAAGTGGTCAGTTTCTTCTTGGTTCACTCTTGGTGGACTGTATGTTTGCAGAAACTTCTCCATCTCCTCTAGGTTATTCATTTTGGTTTCATATAGTTTTTCATAATATTCTCATATGATATTCTGTATTTCTATGTTATTCGTTGTAATTTCTCCATTTTCCTTTCTTATTTTGCTCATTAGTGCTCTCTCTTTTTTCTTCTTTGTGAATTTGGCCAGAGGTTTGTCGATTTTATTTACTTTTTCAAAAAAACAGCTTTTGGTTTGATTGATTTTTTTCTATGTTTCTTTTAATCTCTATTTTATTTATTTCCTCCCTAATGTTTATGATTTCCTTCCTTCTCCTGCCTTTTTGGGTTTTTTGCTCTTCTTTTTCTAATTCTTTTAGCGGGTGGGTTAGATTGTTTATTTGAGATTGTTCTTCTTTTTTGAGGAAGGCCTATATCACTATAAACTTCCCTCTTACCACTGCCTTTTTGCGTCCCATAAATTTTGTGTGGTTGTGTTTTCATTTTCATTTGTTTCAAGGTATTTTTTAATTTCAACTTTGATTTCCTCATTGACATATTGTTTTTTTTTAATAGCATATTGTTTAATCTCCATGCTGTCCTTTTTTTCTCCTTTGTTTCTCTGTAGTCGATTTCTAGTTTCATGGCATTGTGATCAGTAAAGATGTTTGAGATAATTTCTATCTTCTTAAAATTGTTGAGACTTGTTTTGTGCCCAAGTACATGATCAGTCCTAGAAAATGTCCCATATGCTCTTGAAAAGAATGTATATCCTATTTTTGAGGGGTGTAATGCTATGAAAATATCCACCAAATCTAATTTTTCTGTTGTATCATTTAATTTCTCTGTTGCCTTACTTATTTTCTGTCTGGAAAATCTGTCTAGTGATGTTAATGTGGTGTTAAAATCTCCGGCAATGATTGTATTCCTATCAATATCCCCCTTTATCTCTGTTATTGTTTTATGTACTTAGGTGCTCCTGTATTGGGTGCATATATGTTAACAAGTGTAATATCCTCATCTTGTATTACTCCTTTAATCATTATAAAATGTCCTTCTTTATCTTTCTTTATGGCCTTTGTTTTAAAGTCTATTTTGTCTGGAATCAGTACTGCTACACCTGCTTTTTTGGCTTTTCCATTTGCATGGAATATCCTTTTCCATCCTTTCACTCTCAATCTATATGTGTCCTTCTCCCTAAACTGGGTCTCTCGTATGCAGCATATTGAAGGTTCTTGCTTTATTATCCAGTCTGCCACTCTATGTCTTTTGATTGGAGCATTTAGTCCATTAACAGTTACAGTAATTAATGATAGATGTATGTTTATTGCCATTTTGAACTTATTTTTGCAGTTGATTTGGTATTTCCTCTTTGTTCCTTTCTTCTTCCTTTTGTGGTTTGGTAATTTTTGTTTGTATTATCTTGGATTTTATTTAGTTTTTGTGATTCACTTGTAAGTTTTTGGCTTGTGGTTACCCTTTTTTGTAAGTCTATTAACCCATTACTATAACTGTTTGTATAAAACAGATAGTAATATCTCAAACCCATCCTACCAAGAACAAAACATTTTAAAAAGACAGAACAAAAAATACTCTATATTTTTTTGCTTCCTTCTCCCACTGTTAATGATTTAGATGTCTTCTTTTACTAATTTTGTGTTTATTCTATTTGGAATTCATGGTAGTTATACCTTTACAGTTATGAGTTTCTCATTTCTGTAACATCCTGCTTCTTTTCTATTTAGAGTAGATCTGTCAATATTTCTTTTAGCATGGGTTTAGTGTTGCTAAACTCTTTTAGTTTTTGCCTATCTGTGAAATTCTTTATATCTCCTATTCTAAAGGATAGCCTTGCTGGATAGAGTATCCTAGGCTGCATCTTTTTTTCATTCAGGACTTTGAATATATCTTGCCACTCCCTTCTGGCCTGTAGTGTTTGTGTAGAGAAATCAGCTGAGAGCCTTATGGGGGTTCCTTTGTAACTCACTCTTTGTTTTTCTCTTGCTGCCTTTAGGATCATTTCTTTATCCATGACTCTGGCCATCTTGATTATGATATGTCTTGGTGTGGGTGTGTTTGGGTTCTTCCTCTTTGGGACCCTCTGAGCCTACTGTACTTGGATATCTGATTCATTCTTTAGGTTTGGGAAGTTTTCTGTCATGATTTCTTCCAATACCTTTTCAATCCCCTTTGTTCTTTCTTCCCCTTCTGGAACCCCTATTATGCATATTGTCATGCTTTATATTATTCCATAGGTCCCTTATGTTGTTTTCATTGGTTTTTATTTGTTTTTCTCTTAGCTGTTCTGATTGGGTGCTTTCTGTTGTCCTGTCTTCTAGGTCACTTATTCGTTCCTCTGCATTATCTAGTCTGCTTTGTACAGCCTTTAGGTTAGCTCTCATCTCAGCAAATGAGTTTACCAATTCTACTTGGTTCTTCTTTATAGCTTTAATTTCATTTTTGACATATTTTATATCTCTAAACGCTATTTATTTTAGTTCCTTCAGTAATTTGATCACTCCTTTTTTGAAATCTTGATCTAGTAGGCCATCAATGTCTATTTCATTGACCATTCTTTCAGGGGGTTTCTCTTGCTCTTTTAGTTGGGAGTGGTTCCTCTGGATCTTCATCTTGCTCCTATCTCTCTGGCACTGTGGCTTATGGAGTATCAGTTATCTATTGTGGTCCTTAAGTAGTTCATTTATTTATCTATCTAATGCCTATGCAGGAATAAAATTTAAAAAAGAGAGAGAGAAAGAGAATTTTAAAAGAAGGGAGAAAAAAAGTTTGAAAACAGTGTATAATCAATAATAGAAGAGCAATTTGAATCAGACTAGTAATCAAGTTGAGACGTCTTTTTAAAAACCTTAGAAAAGGGAAAAAGAGCAAAAAACAATATTTGAAACCTGTGTATAATCAATAACAGGAGATCAAAACCAAGAGAAATGAAAATCAAATCAGGTGGATTTTTAAAAATAATAATAACAAAAATATTTTAAAAGAAAAATTAAAAAGGGATTAAAACTAGAAGCATATACAATTGTTAGAAAGTAAAACTTAAAAAGGCAATAGAAAATACAACAGATAAAAAGAGAATAAATAAAAAGAGAATTTTAAAGAAGGGAGAAAAAAAGGTTTGAAAACAGTTTATAATGAATAATAGAAGAGCAAGTGAGGCAGAATATCAGTCAGGTTAAGACGTCTTTTAAAAACCTTTAAAAAAGGAGAAAAAAGCAAAAAAATATTGAAACCTGTATATAATCATTAACAGGAGATCAAAACCAAGAGAAATAAAAATGAAATGAGGTGGATTGTTTAAAAATAATAATAATGAAACTATTTTTAAAGAAAAATTTTAAAGGGATTAAAACTGGAAGCATATATAATTGTTTTAAAGGTAAAACTTATAAAGGTAATAGAAAATAGAGCAGATTAAAAAAAGGTTAAAAGGGGGGGGGGAGTGTTCTCGTGGAGACTGTACGCTCTTAATGAGAAGTCTTTCTGTCTTCGCCCTGTTTTGTGAACTCAGCTTGCTGCTTCCAGAGGCCTTCTGTGGCGCCCTTGTCTCTGCTGCTCCCAGTGCCTGTCGGCAAGCAGATCGCGCCCCCTCCCAACACTGGGTCAGGTGCTGCCATTCCTGCCAGGAAGGCGGGTGGCTGCCCACCCTCTCCCAGTGCTGGTCGCTCCCCTGCTTTGTGCAGCTGCCCACTCTGCCTTGGGTCCGAGCTCTGTTAGCAGCTTGGGGAAGACTGTGGAACAGCCCCACCTCTGCTCCATGCCCAAACTCAGCTCCTTGTTTGTCTTGGCAGCACAAGTTCTCTGAGGTACCAGGGCAGAAAGATCCTGTCTGCCTCTGGCTGTAAACAAGTCTCCGTCTGGCCTTTGAGGCTGCTAAGCTGTTAGGTACAGATTCAGGTTTTGACCCTGCCCCTGCCTAGGTGCTAAGTGCCAGAGGATATGGTGGCTGTGCCTCAACCCTGCCTCTCTGCAGGTTTTCAGAGATGGGGGTATGGCACACTTCCCCCCAGGGCACATCAGCCTTTTTGTTTTATGGAGGGCCCAGGTTGTTCTGCCCTGTTTACCACTCTTCCACGGCACGCAGCACCCTGTGGACCCCCGGGGCTGCCTCAGTGCAGCTGCCCCAGTCCTCCACCTGGCTCGGGCAGCCTGTCTGGTCCCCCAGCTGCCGGCTGGCATTTCAGGCTGGGTGTTGCAGGGACCCTTTGTGCCCATTTAACTTAGTTCTGTCAGTCAAGGGGTGCATCATACAGATCCGAGCCTCAGAGGCTCACCCTCTGTCCTGCTGGCCTCTCCGTTGGAGAGGGGGAGACCCAGCACACGAGCGCTATTCCTCCTTTGCCCCTGCCTCCCCACGGGACCAGTCCAGCACTGCTTTGCCTTTTCTTACTTCTTTTTCCCTTTTCTCCTACCAGATTCTTGGCGTCTTTGTCTTTTGAAGAAGGCAATGTTCTGTCAGAGTTTGGCAGGTGCTCTGGTTAGCTGAGTGGGTCCATGGTTGTGAGTTTTGGTGTAGTTGTGGGAGAGGATGAGCTACGAGCATCCTTCTACTCTGCCATCTTGGCCTCCTCCAATCTGCATTGTCCACCAATTTAAATGTGAATTTGTTCAAAACCATCTTCACAGAAACATGCAAAATAATTTTTCACTACATATCTGTGCATTATGGTCCAGCCAACTTGACACATAAAATTAATCATTACAAGTTGACTCCTTGTCAACTTCTCACCTGTATGCATCTCTTTATGCCATGCTTAATTTCCAAATAAAGATGATAACAAGATTCCACTTTTGCTTGAAGTGATGCAGCTATTCTGCATATAACTGAAAATGCAATGACCTCTTCCCCAGAAGAGGATGCAAAGTCCTTGAGTGATATTTACTCTTATTCTTGATATCCCATAACTTAAATGCTATGATGTAAAGTTAAAAATACCTAAATAGTATGATATAAGTCAATACATTTTATATTATATTAAAAAGGATAAGACAGAGAAGAAAACATATATTTGATATATATAAATATATTTATTGATATATATACTTAGTATACTTAATTGATGCATATTTGAGGCTTATCTATCTGAATAAGGCATTCTGTCCATCCACTGGTGGTAGTTTTCACAGATATATGTATCTGGAGGGATAACCTAAATCTTCATCCCTAAAAAGTCTGGTCCATTAGTATTCCTGTCTTGATTTGTTCTAATTTTCTTTACTCACAGGGCATAGTTTGACTTTACTCACAGGGCATAGTTACTAAGACACAGTAAGGGATAAATTGTATTCCAGCATGCTCTTTTATTTCTTTTACTAGATTAATTTTTTTTCCATGGGGCTTACTTTTGGGAGTCCCAGGGGACTGGGTGAAACAGAGACTCCACTCTTAAAGGATGCACACAAAATCTCACATCATCTGGAACCTAGGGAAGAAGAAGAAATATGAAAGGAGCCAGGGTCAGATGTAACTGCTAATGTTGGGAAAGTCTCCTGGAGAAGCAGGAGGCAACCAAAGCTCACCCTGGGGACATAGACACTGGTGGCAGCCATTTTTTGGAGCTTTTCCTACCACATGGACACTGCTGCAGGCAAGCCCCATTTTGGATTCCTTCCACTGGCTCATAAGCCTCAGAACCCAGGCCTACTCCCAATCTACAGCCTGTAGTTGCCAGTATGGGGACATCTCAGGCCAAGCAACTTACTGTGGTGGGGCAGGACACAGCCCTAACCACCAGCAGAAAGGCTGTTTTAAGACCCTCTGAGTCCACAGCCACCCCTAGATACATCCCTGTTCACCAGAAGGCCCAGGACCTGGCCCTACACACCAGTGTGCAGACATTAGACCTGGGACTCCCCAAGGTGCTGCAGCCAGAGACCCAGGGACCCAACTTCACCAAAAAGTGTGTAGGTACCAGCCCTAGAATCCCTGGCCACACCCAACAGTGAGCCTGCTTTAGATTTGAGATCAGCCTCATCCACCAGTAAGCAGACACCAGCCTCAGAACAACAACAACCCATAGCCTGTAGACCCAGCCCACTTACCAGCAGGCCAGAAGCCCTAGGACCAGCTGGGCCCTGATCCCACCCTCCAGAAGGCCAACACAAGCTTCAGGACATCTCAGATCCAAAGCTAGCTGTGTCAGGAACAGGCCTCACGCACCAGTAGTCCATCACCAGCTCTGGGACCCCTGGTCCCTGCAGCCAGACTCCAGGACTTGGCTTCATCTACCAAAGGGCAGGCATCGGCACTGGAGTCTCTTGGACTCTGACTGCCCACCAGTGAGCTAGGACTAGGGGCCCAATGGGGTTCCATAGCCAGCCACCTTGTGACCTAGCCCGACCAACCAGTGGCTAGTAGCTTCTACAAAAGGCAGAGCCTGGCAACCAACTAAGTCTACCAGACCATCCATAGTAGTCAGTCTGCAAACAGAAGGAAGCATGCAGCCCACATAGAGAGCACCCTAGAGTATATAGCACTGGTGATGAGAGAGGGGTGGGCAGCTGAGATGCATATGACTCTCCTACAAAAGGCCACTTCTCTAAGGTTGGGAAATGTAACCAACCTACCAGATTCATAGAAATAAAAACAGCAAGTTAGGCAAAATGAGGCAACAGAGGAACACATTACAAATGAAGGAAGAACATAAGAAGAAAAGCTAAGTGATGTGAAGATAGGCAATTTACCCAGGAAAGAGTTCAGGGTAACCCAGAATCAAGCACACAGGAAAAAGAATATGAAATGTTGAATAGGGCATAGGAGGCACATGAGAAGTTGATTAAAATAAAGGTCTAACATATGTGTAATCGCAGTACAGGAAGATATGTGGGGTGGGGGGAGAGAGAGAAAAAAAGAGACAGAGAGAGTGGGAGAAGTAATCTTTAAAGAAATACTAGGGGAATTTTCCAAAATTAAGGTTATCAAAATATAGATTCAAGAAGCCCTATAAATCCTAGATAAGATAAATACATAGAAAACCATAACTAAGGTAAAGGACTAAGCTTTAAAGCCCACTTATCATTTTTTTTGCAACATCCAATCTTTTATTAATCCAAACTAGTATGTTTTTGTATTTCAGTACTAGCTTTTCTCTCTGAAAAAAAAATGTACTTGAATCTTTTTGATATTATCCATGTCCTAACTTTTTGAACATATGGTATACACTTATAAAACCTGTATTAATATCTTTTGCTAATTCTAACACCTAGGTTAGTTTTGCTTGATTATTTTCATTATAGATCATATTTTATTGCCTCTTTTTATGCCTGATAATCTT
This sequence comes from Camelus bactrianus, assembly GCF_048773025.1. Taxonomy (NCBI): domain Eukaryota; kingdom Metazoa; phylum Chordata; class Mammalia; order Artiodactyla; family Camelidae; genus Camelus; species Camelus bactrianus. The sequence goes on along the minus strand of NC_133547.1, from coordinate 40,963,370 downwards.
GGATTGGATTGTAACATGCCACTATTATCTTTCAAGGTGTCAGATATTTTTATATTGCTAAACATTTTCTTGATTTTTGCTCTGGGAGACAGTTAGTTTACTTGGAAACAGTTGGATACTTCCAGGTCTTGTTTTTATGGTTCATTAGGTTGCTCTGGAGTGTACTCTACAGCATTCATGATATATGAGTTTTTCCAGTCCAGATGTGAGAACAGGCACTGTTTCCAACCCTGTGTTAGTGTTAGGTACTGTTTCCATCTATCCCTTTTGGATGGTTCTTTCTCCAGCTCCAGATTATTTCCTTATACTTATGTGTTTATTATTACTCTGCTGAATACTCGAGGGATTTTTAGCAGATCTCTGAGGTTCTACTTCTATGCAGTCATTTCCTCCTACAGTCTCTTATTAACTATAATTACTTTATATCCTGGACTATTAGTTCTATCTTCACATTCAGCTGGTCTGACAAGCTCTTCCTCAGTTTCCCCCCACCTAAGCCATAATGTGGAAATTCTCTCAAAGCAGTAATCTGAGGCAATTGTAAGATTTATCTCATTTGTTTCCCATAGTTTAGGAACTGTTGTCTGGTATGGACTGGATGTTTGTGTCCTCCAAAATTCATATATTGAGACTCTACCCACCCTGCTATCTGATGGATTTGGAGGTGGGGCCTTTGCGAGGTAATCAGGATTACAAAACAGCATGAGGATGGAATCCTCCTTAGTGAGATTAATGCCTTTATAAGAGTTAAGAGAATTTTTTCCTCTCCCTGCTCTCTTTCACTTGAGGATACAATGAGAATTTGATAGTCTGAAACCCAGAAGAGGGCCCTCAGCAGAATCTGACCATGCTGGCATACTGATCTTGGACTTTCAGCCTCAAGAACTGTGAGAGTTTAACTTCTGTTTCTTATAAGCCACCTATTTTATAGTATTTTGTTATAGTAGCCTGAGCTAAGACACTGTTCATTATCTAATTGTCTTGAAAAGTATTGTTTCATGTATTCTTGTCTGTGTTTGTTATTGTCATTGCTCTAAGTAGGAGGCTAACCTGGTCCCTGTTACCCTATCTTGTCCAGAAGTGGCTTTACAAAGGCTTTTGGTGATTATTGTAGTTAGTTCTGCTATAACATGACAAATACATTCCTAAAAATCACCACACTATTTAAAATTACACAATTAAAACCCATTTGGCTCATGGGAAGGTTATGAGCACAATCCCAAAAAATTCTGACACACTAAACAAAAAGATAGGGACCAAAGAAAAATGGAAGTACAGTTTTTCACATGTCAAATGATTAATAAATACATAAATACAATAATGAACATGGCACTTTACCTTGTAAAATACCTGAAATTTACTTACATTAAGTTCGTGCCCATTCTCCTGCCAGCCTGCCCACCTCCTACTCCCCTCATGCTGTATGTGTGAGGAAGAGAACAAAAGAGAGTTTTTTTAAGTGGAAGCATTTGGAGACATAAAAGAAAGACTATTTCCTCTGAGAAATAGTCTTCTGAGTGGACAGACATTAATTATCCCAAGGCAATGTGGGAGTGAGACAACAGAAATAAAACTGCCTTTCTCCAATCTATTCTTTCATTGTTTTCTGTAACTGTGCTCCATCCCAGATTGCAGCTACTCTCTTTTCTACATATGCATTTTAAGACAGCCTTCAGCTCCCTCAGGAGTTCTCAAAATTTATCTTAGTCCTTAGAATATATGTTTCCCTTTTACAATTTAGAGAAAGGAATCAGCAGCTCATGGTAGTTCATTGTAGCAGAATTCAGCAAATGTTACAATTGTTGTTCATAATTCTCACAAAGAAAAAAAATCTTTGCTGTACTTACAGTTGTTTCCCCTTTTCATTCTGTATTTTGCTTACTTGTATATTACTGCATTGTTTTTGTTGTTATATGCTTAACTTATTCTTCTTTGCTAATGTTACTTTCTAAAATGCTTCTAAATTGAATGCTTAAGTCATTTGCTTAAACTTTCTTATTTTATGACAAATGTATCTAAATTACTTAATTTCCACTATGATTTCATCTTTAATCCAAGGGTAACTTAGTAATAGGTCATTCAGTTTCTAACTGTGTCTTAAAGCTATTCTTAATTGTCTGAATAGCTAATTTTAATCAATTTATGGTTGGAAAACATAGTATGTATAGTACATCCTTTGGAGCTAATAGAGCTTCCTTTGCAGCCTAATACATTATTTTAATACATATTATATTTGTGCCCCAAAATAAGGTGAACAATCTGATGATAGTAGAGTTATTTACATATCTGATGGCTTGAACTGGTTCATTGTATTGTTTGGAAATTTGTTATCTATGCCTATCTTTTTTTTTTAAATTGCTTACTCAGCTTTATTAACAACTCACTAGGCAGACCATAAAACCTCAGATTTTTCACCTTAATATATGTCCCTGCTCCTGTTAGGTATTTAGATAAATAGGGGCACTGGGCAGATAGATGGAGGAGAGGGAGGATGGTCTGGAAGATGGTGTTAGGCCCCTCTCCAACATAAAGGAGCTTTACTTTCTCTAAATGAGTGCCAGCAAGACACTGATTAGAACCCAACAGCCGCAACTGTGCAGTAGTGAGAAGGACCACTGACATGACCCAGTGCTCACTGTAATATAATTAACATTGAGGTTTAGGTACCCCCATGCGTTATTCTGTGTGCATCCCACAATACTCATTGTAATGTAATTACATAGTCACTACATCTTCTTTATCCATTCATCTGTTGATGGACATTTAGGTTGCTTCTATATCTTTACTGTCACAAATAATGCTGAAGTGAACATAGACATTCATATATCTTTTCAAATTTGTGTTTTTGTTTTCTTCAGATAAATACCCAGAAATGGAATTGCTGGATTGTATGGTAATTCTGTTTTTAATATTTTGAGGACTCTCCATACTGTTTTCCATAGTGGCTGCACCAATTTAAATTTCCACCAACAATGTACAAGGGTGCCCTTTTCCACGCATACTTGACACCAACATTTGTTACCTTTTTGATTATAGCCATTCTGATAGGTATGAAGTGATACCTCATTGTGGTTTTGATTTGCATTTCTCTGATGATTAGTTATGTTGAGCATCTTTTCATGTGCCTGTTGGCCATCTGTATGTCTTCCTTGGAAAAACATCTATTCAGGTCCTCTACCCATTTTTTGATTGGGTCATTTGTTTTTTGATGATTAGTTGTATGAGTTATTCGTATATTGGGGATATATTGTTTGCGATTAACTTCTTCCATTCAGTAAGTGGCCTTTCTGTTTCATTGATAGTTTCCTTTGCTGTGCAAAAGGTTTTTAGTTTGATGCAGTCCCATTTGTTTATTTTTGCTTTTGGTTCCCTTGCCTGAGGAGACACATCCAAAAAGAATCCCTAAGACCAATGTCAGAGAATGTGCTGCCTGTTTTCTTCTAGAAAGTTTACGGTCCTGGTTTAAGTCTTTAATCCATTTTGAATTTATTTTTGCATGTGGTGTGAGAAAGTAGTCCAATTCGATCCTTTTGCATGTAGCTGTCCATTTTTCCCAACAACATTTATTAAAGAGGCTGTCTTTCCTTACTGTATATCCTTGACCCCTTTGTCTTAGATAAGTTGCCTATGTAAGTGTAGTTTTATTTCTGGGCTCTCAATTCTGTTCCATTGATCTACGTGTCTGTTTTTGTGCCAATAGCATACTGTTTGGATAGCTGTAGCTTTGTTATCTATGCCTATCTTTTGTCTGCTTCAATTATTAATTTCTCAGAGATGTACGTGTATAAAATCATCCCCTGGATTTGTTGACTTATTAATCTACTCATTTCTGTTAGTTCCTGCTTAGAATTGTCACTCTATATTCCAGCTAAATAGATCCATATTTAACATTCTTTAATTTCTTTTTGGTCTTTCACCCCTTTATCCATGTTCTTACTTTATTCTCTGTGCATGAGTTTCTTCATCTGAATGTAATCATTTTTACTAGTTGTTAAGAGTAAATAAGTTAATATTTGTAAAGCACGTAGAATAGTACTTGGCACGCAGTATTGTGTAAGTATTTGGTTAGTATAGCAATCGCTAGAGGTGGTAATTGAAGCCGTAGGCATGGCTGAAATCACTTGAGGAGCCAGGAAATAAGTTTGAGAAAATAAGAGGCTCAATGATCAAGATTTAAAGGACTCTTCTGGGTGAGGGTATAGATCAAGTGGTAGAATGCCTGCTTAGCATGCAGGAGATCCTGGGTTCAATCCCCAGTACCCTCCTCTAAAATAAATAAATAAACCAATTATCACCCCCACAAAAAAATAAAGAACTCTTCTGTTTAACGGCCAAAGAAGGGATAAATCTTCAAATCGAGAGTGAAGATATAATAATGCTGCTGAGTAAAGATTTGAACAAATGTAATAAACAGCATTAACTGCAACAGCTGAATGAGTTGTTTAATGAGCACAGTGGGTGCTATGATGACTCTCCCAGACCTCCCTTGAGAAATGAAGGTCTTATTCCACCAGTTACTGGGAGTGCTGCCTGCAGACATGCCTCAGCTATCAGCTTCTTGAGTAATTGCCTCAGCTAAGGAGATCCTCCTTGCCTAAGGTCAGACACCCCTCTTTGGCAATCCTGCATGTCATTGGGGAAAACTTCAAAAGTTCATCTTAATTTTAGAGCTGTATGTGCGATAGTCTAAGGCCTTTGTTGACACTGGGCATCACAACATAACTTCACCCTCTGCCCAATTCTACTTCTTTTTCTTCCCTTCACAGATAATGATCCCTAATAAACCTTCTGCATACCAAAGTCCATCGCAAGAGTCTGCTTCCCAGGGAACCCAATCTATGACAATAAGTTTCATTTATAAGAAGTGGTTAATGGATATGAGAAGTCAAACTGCGAAAGAAATAGTGAGAAAACGGGAACAAGCCAAAAATGGGCAACTCGTTAAAGTCATTTTTGCTTTCACAGATAAGATGATGACCAAAACCACGACAGTATAAAGGGCTTACCATTCTGCCCGCTCTGTAGTAATACGGGAGATATCTGACTGAAAGATAGATGCCAGTTATACAGACAGGATTAGATATCGCTAAAATTAACCTTTAACAAAGAGTGAACAGTAGTTAAAACATTACTTTCTGTTAATGTATCAGGCATTAAGGTCTTTCATCTATATTAGCTCATTAAGGAGTCAGGAGAATAAGTAAGCAGGATTTTTAAAAAAACAAAATAAACTTTTAAATTGGCTATCTTATATCAATCTAAATTTTAACAGTACGCGTCAGTTTACTTTTTACTGCTTATAGCTGACAAATCTGGATCTTCTAAACCACTCTTCCCACAGCTTCCTTGTAGCCTCAGCTGAACTAGACTGTCCCTCAAGCCAGAGACCTAACTTGTTTTTCGGGTAAGTGATTTAACAGCAGGAATCAAGAGACTTCTGAAAAGTTTTTTCTCTGGAAATCCAAATAAAGATGCCAAAAAGTATATTTATACGTGGAATGAAACTTTAAGAGAATAAACTAATTATAAGACAATAACAATTTCGAGCGAGGCATGAGCGTGGGGTGGCGGGAGCTGTTAGTTAAAGTCTCCAGGAAAAGCTTCACGAAAGAGGAAAAAAAACGACAAACCCTCAGGAAGTAGTAATAACACAAAGGCTCGCCACAGGCAGGCGTCTAAAATTTTCTCAAGTCAGGAGTGCATACGACTCCAAAAGATCCTGCCGATGTCTTTTAAAACACTGGCGGGGCAGGAAAACTTATACTAGCGGCGAACGAAAAGCAGAAAATTTGCGATTGACCCCGGAAACATTTTATTTTGCGTAGATATCTTAAAGAATTTTCCTTTGCGATTCGTTACTTGATCCGGAAGAAGAGACAGCAAGCATCACCTACGATTGGACTGTAGCATAAGGGCGGGGCTTTAGCGAGCCAGTCACCTAGGCAACCGGATATGACGATTCCGGAAGGTGCCGGGCTGAGCTTTGCTCGTGCAGGCGGCTTCTGTGGGTGGGGTCCACCGAGCCTGCCTGGCTTGGTCTTCACCACTGATCCGGCGCCGGTAGGGGCGGTGCCACTAAGGGCCACGCCTCCCGCGCTGATTCCGGATGACTGGAGCGGCGGCCTACGCTCTCAGGGGGCGGGGACTCGAAGCTGCTGCTCTTTCAGAGGCTAGGGCTGGAGCCGCCCCGTCAGCCGCTCCGATTCTTCCGGTTTCTGGTGGCTGCGCCGCCTTCTCCGAAGCCTGAGGATACGCCCTCCCGAGACCGCGTCGAATCCCTCGTAGTTGCTCCAGGGCAACTCCAGCCCAACATTCTCTCGCTCTGGTTCTCGCCCCTTGGAGGACCTCGGCCCCTATACTCCCCGCTTTCCTGGATGTACTGCCCCCTCCCACCTGTCTAAAATGTCCAATAACCTACAGAGGGTCTTCCTGAAACCTGCAGAGGAAAAGTCAGGCAGCGCCTCGCATTGGTAAGTACCGGTTTCGAATCTCCCTCGACACAACCCGCCCCTCGCCCGTCTCTTAGCAGGAAGTCGAATCGGCCGTCGTTTCCTGACGTTCTGCAGTTCAGACGCGAGTGGGTGAGCACTCCAGGGGAAGGGCGCGGCACTTCGGCATTTAGAGCCCTAGAGCGCTTCCCTCTTGGAAACGTAAAACCTCAGGGCCTGACGCAGTCAGCCTCTGCCCTTGCTCCGCAGGACTCCAGCGTCTGAAGTTTCATAGGCTGACAGAGTAGATCTCCACGGGAGAGGAAAAGCAACATGGCGGGCGCGTCTGTGTCACCAAATCCTTCTGGAAGATTCTCGCGCACTCGCAGAAAGACACGCAGCAAGCAGCGCGGATTATTAGCAAGTGCAGCTCAGGTGGCGCTGGATCTTCAGTGAAAATAGCTGTAATTTAAGAGATTTAGGAGGAAAAGACACGTTTTTGTTGTAATTGATGAGTACATGAATATAGAAACAAAAATTGTCCTGAAATAAGAGAAAAGGAGTTTTTTTTTTAATTTAGAGTAATATTTTTATTTGAAGATAAGAAAAGTAAAAATAGAAAAATTATGTAAAATCAATCCATTGTAACAGCGTATTTGAAGCAGGTGTAATGAGAATGCTGTCTCGAATTTGATGTATATGCCGAGGAACTACATTTGACAGGTGGAGATTCCAGTATTTTTTGGAAAGACTTATTTTTAAGCTTAGACGATAGTTTATCACTCAGTAGATTTTTTTAAAGCTTATATTAAGACGAAATAAAACAGGAACAAAATTGTTAGCTAAGGTAGAGTATTTTAAGTTGTACTCTCCATGGTTTGTGAATATAAAAGTGGTGAGAAAAAAAAGTTAATGGGTCTCTGCAGAAGGAAAATGTGAAGAAGAGATTATGGAAGTGGATATTTAAAAATTAAGAAAGAGCATTTATGCTTGAAGAAAATCAGGCTCCCTGGTTTTAATCCTAGATTTGTAATAACAAAAAAATCTGTGAGACCCAGTGACCTGGTTTCCAGTGTGTAAATAAGAGCACTTAAGAGATATTTTAAGTACTAAATGAATTAATATACTAAAATACTTAGTATACGAAAATGGAAAAGCATTATTTAAATGTTAGCTATTGTTATTATCATAAGATACAACTTTACTTCTGTACAAATTTTAGCCCAGGAAGTAGGTAGTTACGAGTAGATACAAAACCTAATTGTAATAAATACTTTGTTAAAAAGCACGCATAATATTCTGAAAAGAAATAGTCACCAGAAGTGGTGAGCTAAAAATATATTGAAGAACTGCCAAGAAAGAGTTGATTTCAAATAGTAACAAGAACCAGCTTTTGTGTACGTATATTTTTTTGGCTTATTTTTGGTGGAAGTTGAGGGTAGGGTGGGGGCGAGGGTGAGGGGAGGCAGAGACTGCCCTGTATAGTTATGCAAAAATAGAATTACTCTTTGATGATGGTTCATTTCTTCTGTCTTATTTTAGTACCTGGATATTTGATGACATCTACTTTACCCAAATCTAACACAGTTTGTTTCAGGATTGCATTCTTTTTCAATACCAGAAATCAGAAACCTTACATTTTTATTTATGGTATATTTGAACTGTATTATCCAGTTTCAGATCCTTTTGACTATCTCTATATTTTTTAAAACATTACAAATTGAATTTTGTTTTAGTTATATTCATCAATAATAAGGAGTTCACTAACTCATTGGTTTATGCATTGTTTTCATCATCTTTGAATGCATTTATTTCTTCAAATCCCTGAGGTTTTAAATCACATATTTGGGTTACCAGATGTCTTTGTGAAGCTATTTGACACTTATTTTGGTTATTGGTTTCATATTTGGTTCTATTCTGTTTTGCAAGTAACAATCTGCATGACGTCCAAGTAAACTCTTGTAGATCATTGGGTTAATGTCAGCTCGTTCGTTTATTGGAAGGTTAATTTTCTTATTTTTTTCTGGTAATATTTTTTGTTGGTACTAAGTCATTTATTTTCTTTATAACCTTAAAATGACTAAATGATTTTCTTATTTTCTTTAGATACTTGAGTTTTTCTTGAGTTACTTATTTCCTTTTGTAAAATTTCTCAGTAATGTGGTACAGAATGCTTATTGTTTAGAAGTATCCCTTACTTCATCAGAGCATAAAATGTAAAACCCAAATTTAATCTTACAGTACAAAGTAAAAATCTGGAAGGTATTTGTGACAGTAGGCATTAAGTTTATTTAGATTTGGGCTTTATATGCAAAGAACAAAGTAGGAGTCAGAATGGTACAGTAGAAAGAAGATAGAGTTAAAGAGACCTAGGTTCATATGCTAGTTCACCATTTATTATCAGTATAGTTCAAACAATTGGTTAAAAAATGTTCACTGAGTGCCTACTTTATGATAGACTGTGCTAAATGGAGAGACTTACTCCATTTAGGATATGGGCAAAGCCCATGAAAAACCTTCAAGTCTAGAGGGGAATATGATACAGTACACTTTTTCATAGTGTTATGTATACGATGATGCTTTGAGGGCATAGAGAAAGGGAATTCTAGGAAAGGTTTCTGGAGGGGCTGAGTTGGGGAATGTAAGTATTAGCCATCCAATTAAAGATGATACAGGCTATGCCCAGGCAGAGGGAATAGATAAATAAAGCACCAGTATGACGTATTACTAGTAACTGGTGTTTATTTAATACCATGCTACTAGCAGGATAAATAGATAGTTCTTAAGGATTTGCTAAAGAGGTTAGACTTCATCTGTTGGAGATCCTTCAGAGGATTTTAGGAAAAGAACTATCATGATCAGATGTCATTTTATGTAACTGATGTCAGTGTGGATTTGGGGGTGAGGGATCGGGCATATTAAAGATTCTATTTCAGTTGTCCTTTTAGAGATTCTGAGAGTCTGCACTAGCTGATATAGAATGGGTTGGATTCAAAGAAATATAGAGGGGGAAATAGGCAGACCTTGTCAGTGAATTGGCATGAAGAAAAGGGGATCAATTATGATGCCAATTTTCTGGTAGATATTGGTAAATTAATTTGAGATGAGGAACACACCAAGAAAGCAATCAGAGAGATATTTGAATTTGGAACTCAGGCAGGGTCAGAGCTGGAAATTAGAGACTTGTGAGTCATCAGCTTGGAGGTATTATAATAAAAGCCTGTGATGATACATCCTACAATAATAGCAATTAGGATGTCATGTGATTGGCAGTTGGCTTCTATCCGCCTTTGACCCTTTGTTCTTAATTAGGGAGCTAAAATGAGTGTCCTCAGCAGGGGGCTTGGTTTGATTAGAAAGATTATATTTCATTGTCAGTTCAGTGTGCCTTTATTAGTTTTGTTTAGTTTTCTACAGTGTAAGTGTTTTTATCGTTACTTTTGTGATTTGTGTGTGTGTGAGAGAGAAAGAGAGACACACATACCATACAGGCTAACTGAAATCTGTTTCTTACTTATTTCTCCATTTATGCATGAATATTTTGGGACCCTGTTATGCTGGGGTTATGTTAAAGTAAATACAGAAAAGTGGATGGGATTGCCCAAGACAGCATGTCATTCTAAATAAGTAATTTAATGTTACTGAACTTAAATTTTCTCAACTATAAAATGGAAATGGCAGTAACTACCTTGCTGGACTGCTTATTATTACAATTATTTATAAAAACGTATCTATATAGTATTATATGATTTATCTTATCATATATCCTGTTACATTATGTACTTGCATATACTATGTATGTACATAATGTTAAATCATAGAGAGTAAGATGGAAAAAGGTCTACTAGCAGTGGAAAAATATATTTTGCAAAATTATCTACAAAATGTTCATTAACCTGCAAGATTTTTATCATTCCATATTCTAATCTGTGAATGCTTCATGTAAAAATTAGAATAGTGAAAAATGTCAGAAATTACATAACATTGTAAGTATGTTTAATGTATCTTTTATTAAGGTTCTCACATTTTCAAAAGATTACATGATTCATTTATTTACTTGTTCTTGGGCACCAATTATATAGTTTAATGGAAGATGACATCTAGCATATATTGGGAGTTTACCATAATCCCAGCCAGTTATTTCATTTACTTCTCATAGCAAGTCTTATTGTCCCCATTTTACAAATGAAGAGTCAAAGAGGTTAAGTAAATTTACCAAAGTCAATCAACTAATAATTGGAAGGGCCAGGATTAGAAGCCCATAATCTTTCTAATGTTTTCCTCCATTCTCTTTTAAAGCCTTAAACTGTGTTATTTTCCCAGTGTAATTTCTCAGTTCAGATCCTAGCTGGTTTAAAGTAATTAACATGTTGATTATTCTTAAGTGATGTACTAGAGTGTAGGATGCAGAATCTGGTTCTAGATTTAGTTCTAATTTTGGCTAACAGAATATGGTCTTTAAGAAAACAGATTCTTTATAGGGTTTTAGTATCTTAAAAGGGAGGTTGGTCTCTTCTAGATCTGGAAAAAATGTATATTGATTGAAGAAATATGAACTTCACCCTGATTTATCACTTCTCTCCTTAGCATTCTGCATTTCAGTTTAACTTTTAGAATTCATTTCATTTGTTACTAAGAAATCACGGATTTTTAAAAATTATAGCTTGTGGGATTCAGTTCAGCTAATATTACTGTCTTCTATGTGCCAGTTGCTCTGTTAGGTGTAGAGAATATAAGTATGAATAGGATAACACACTCTTAAGGATTTTATGGTCTCTGGTAGATTATATGAATCTTGACTGATATATTCACATAGAAGAAACTGTATTTTCTTCCCCTTTTTAGAGGGGAAATGGGAGGAGAAGAGCGGGAATATCTGCTTAGATTTGAAAATAGTTTGTGCAATATAAATGTTTTTTATAAAGTGGAAATATAGCAGCCAAATAATAAAATATGTGAATGAAGTATCAGAAGCGTGTGTGATTTGTTTAAATACAATGCCAATTAAAATGTGCTTGCCCTGCTCAAATAATTATAAAAGCATGGGTCTTGTTTGTTGAAGCGTCTATTGTTAGCCAGCTGTTACTGACAAATGAAGTACATAAACTAAATGAGACTAAATAATAAAAGGTATTGAGACAGTTCAATATTTGAAATATTTGCTTTGTTTGAAAGAGCTGCATTATTTTTTATATAATTTTTGAGGGCCTACTATGCTTGATATTGGATGAACAGTTACAAAATCAATGATATGGTCTCTAACCTTGAAGAGTTTCAATCTCATTGAGGAAAGCAATACTTTATTTATCTTTAAAAATTAGCTAACAGATCAAAGGCAATACAGAAAGGCAACATAGAAGGCAATATTTAACTCCTAGCATTAATGGCACCAATGGGAGTGCTTTAGGGATTCCAGGTTGGAAGAAATTAATGTGAGTTTGAGTGACTAGCATATATTCCAGGGAGAAGATGAATTGATTAACAATTTACAACTGTTTTAAATTATTAGAGAAGAAAAAAAAAAAACCTTGAAGAATATTTAGAGTAAATAATGTACATAGGAATCTGGAATAGCAGAGACCTCTCTGGTAAGACCAGAGATTTTATGTTGAGAAGTTATAGGTGGTACTGTTGTAGAGGTTGGTTAGGGCTAGTTTGTAGATGATTTTCATGTCAAGCTGAGTTGGCAATGATGAATTATTGAACTTTGAGCAAAGAGGATGAAAATAATTATTTAGTTTGACAGAAATATATAATTATAATGGCAATAGTCAGAAAAACTAGTTTAAAAGTTAGAACCAAATGTGGGGATGAGATAATAAGGACTAGACACAAGGTGATGCAGGTCTGATCTAGGTAGTGGAAGTGGCAATGGTCAAGAAAGAGAACGAGTAAGAACTGTAAAAGGGGAAAAAAGCTTTATAGAATCGATAATTCAATCAGTACACATTTATTGAATGTTTACCCTTTGTAAACATCTATATAAGGTACTGTGGGTGAATCAAAGGTTAATATGGAGGGTGGTAAAGATAGAGATGGTTAGATGTTTTAAGACCCAAGTGACTTAGAGTATAGTGCTGACACATGACTGGATGGTAAGATAGAGTACTAGTTTCTAGTAGAGAGTAATTTTATCTTTAAAGTATTAAAAGTGAAAATATTTGATCAGACATCACAGATGTAGAACTGAGGTCAATATTAGGGGTAAGGAATGAAGGGATAATGACTGTGAGAGTCATTATTGCAAAGGAGATAGTTGCAGGTAATAGCTGAAGCCTTCAACATTGGTACAGTCTTTAAGGAAGAATGTCTTGAAAGAAAAACAGGGTCAAAAAAGTGCTTTAGGGAGTAGTCATAGTTGGATGCTTAAAATGCAGAAAACGAATAAGAAAGGGAACATTAAGAATGACAAAAGAAACATTGTACACAATGGAACTCATGATAGGAAGAAGTTCAAGATGGAGGGATAATTAGCTAGCTGTGCCTATTTCAGCCAAGTACCTTAGGGAATGAGGATAGAGTAAAGCCAGGTTTAACTATGAGGATATTTTTGGTAATCTTTGAGAATAAGGTAGAGTAGAATAATGGGAAAGAAAATAGATTGCAGAAGAGAGTGGGCTTCAAGACAACTTTCTGGTACATCAGTGACCAGAAGTTGGTAAATGATCCTAATTGTGGTTCATTAATACCATCTACTAACTTCCTGTCACTGAACTTGGCACTCACGACTCAATCTTCTCTCTAATCCTACATGACTTCTCTCTAATCCTACATATGGATAACTTCTTTGTCACCTGGTCTTTCAGTACAAAGATCGTTATTTCCAGTTTGTTTTCCATTCTATCACTAGCTAGTCACTTCTGTAGTTCTTGTTATCAGATGAAATTGCTGCATCTACAAAGTTCTTGATTCAGACATCCTTCTTTCCAAACACCAGTTCCTATATTTCTAGCTTAGTTGTTTAAGTACTCCTACTCTATTTTTTACCTTTATCTGGCCTTTCAGTCCATTCCCTTTATTTTCTCCCTATTTTAGCCTTCATGTTCTCATTTCCATCCCATCTAGTATAGATTTTGTATTTCATCATTTGATCATTTTTTCAATACCCTAAAATCTTTTGTTCCTCTTTGATTTTTGTTGTAGTGTTCTGAAGACACCCCAACCCTGGATGAACTCATTGACTTACTTTCTCTTTGCCTATACCCCATGAAACAAGGGAAATCTCCCAAGAGCAGAGATTGATATCACTATAAATTTATAATCATTACCAATCTCCCTGGGCAATCAGTGCTGCCTGATGAATCTAATATTTTATGAGGTCAGCTTATTTTCTCACAAAAGCTATTTCAAATCTTACAGATTTTCCTCAAGTCTCTTCCTCTTTTTGCTCCTCTTCTTAGCAGATGATGTCATGTCCTTTTTCACAGCTCAGATAAAAGGTACTAGATCAGAATTAACCTTCTAGCACCAAAGCTTTAAATTGATCTGCAGTTGAACCTCTCTTCCAGTTCCAGTGAAGAGAAATATTTCATCAGCTCTCTTTATGATTCAATCTCCACCTGTCTTCTGGTCCCAATTTCCTACCTCCTTTTCAAACTTTACGTTATTAATTATCCCTCTTTCTCCTTTATTAACAGTCTCTTCCTCTTGATGACTAACATGAGCATTTATGCTCTGGTTCACCTAACATTAAAAACAAGAAAAAAGATATTTTCTTTGACCCCATTTAACCTCCAACTATTTACCAGTTTTTCTCTTCCCCTTTATGGTCAAAGTTCATAAAAGAGTTGTCTGTCCTTGCCATCTTCATATTCTTTCTTCATAATTCTCTCCTGGCAACTTCTTTCCCCACCAAACTGCTCTTTTAAAGCCATCAGTGATACTTATGCCATTAATTTCAGTGTACATTTTTAACCTGTATCCTACGTGGCCTCTCAGAAACTTTCAATAGACTTGGCCAATGTTTTTGAAACTCTCTCTTCCTTTGACTTCCATTGTATCAGAATCTCTTGGTTTCTTTTCTACCACTCAAAGGAAATGGGAAGCTGCTGACATATTTTAAGCAAAGAAGGGACAGCTTTCAAGTGTGAAATAATTTGAAAAGGAGAAGATATGAAGCTACTGTAAATGTCCAAGCCAGAGATGATGTCTGTTTGGACTATAGTAGTGACAGTTGATTTGAAAAGAAATGAACAGATCAAGAGAAATTTAAGAGGTAATATCAATAGGATTTTGTGATAGGTTAAATACAGACAGTAAGAAAGCAGAAATTAACTTGTTCGGACATAGGCTTTTAAGATAGTTGGGATGCCACTTACTGAAGGAAAAACACTGGGGAAGGCCATGTTGAGTTTTAAGAGCATTTGAGATTCTGAGTGGAAATGTCAAAAGCCTGAATCTCAAAAGAGCTAAGATACAAATATTTGAATTGTTGATATTGAAATGGTAATTTAACTGATGTCATGCATCTAAAATAAGTCATCTAGAGAGAGCTTACAGAGTAAGAAGAGAAGAATTCACTCTAAACTTTGGTGAATTCCAATGTTTGAAGGTTGATTCAAGTAGGATGAGTTGGCAAAGAAGATTGAGGAGTCATACAGGGGTAAACGTGTCACATCTAGGAAACCTTGAGGAGAGAATGTTTTAAGAAAAGGTGAGCATTTTGGTACTCATCCAAATACATCATTTATCTCACTTAATAATTGCCTATCTTCATGTCCATGTTTCCAGCAGTTTAAGTTCTTTCAGGAATTGTGAGTTGAACTAGCTTGGAGGCTAACAAATATTTTCTGTAAAGGGCCAGATAGTAAATATTTTAGGCATTATAGGCCATGTGATCTCTGTGGCAACTTCTCAACTCTGTTGTTGCAGCATGAAAGCAGCCATGTACAATGCATAAAAAAATGGATATGAGTGTGTACTAATAAAATTTTATTTATAAATACTGGGTTTTGAAACTCATGTAATTTTCACATATCACAAAATATTATTCTTGTGATTTTTTTCAAATTCAAAATATAAAGGCAATTCTTAGCTTGTGTACTGCACAGGAACAAGGTGGGGGACAGATATAGCCCACAGGCTATAGTTTATTGACCTTTTCCCCATAACTAAACCTACTACCTCAACCGTAACAGACACTTTAAATTTTGGTTTAATACGTTAAAGTTGAATGAGTTCTGATCCAGTTTATATTTGCTTTTTGGGGTATGGGGAGGTGGTGAAGGTGGGTTTTTCTCTTCACGTCATTAAAGCAAGAACTCATACTTTTCTTTGTTCGTGTGTCTCTTTAAAGATTACCTTTTAATTTATTGAAAGTAATAGAACATTTTGAAGTACTGTCAAATGGCAAGAAAACTGTTTTAAACATTTGTAAAGATATAATTATGTTATTTTGGGTTGCAGAAAGGTAAAACTGAGTTCCAGTGCATCCTAGGATGCATAGAATTTTTGGCTTTGATTCGTGTTAATACCCGAGGGTTTAAAAGTACCTGTAGGCAGTAAAACACACCTTTGCACTAATGAGAAGTCTGCTTATTATATTTTGTTAAGTTTTTTTCTTCATTGACCTTAGTCATAGAAGGTCATACTGGGTCTGTAAGACATGGACTCTTTACCCACGTTGCTGGAATTTAGCATAAGAGACAGTGTGTTGACTAGTGAAAAATATTAATATATGATGACAACTTGTGGTACCATGAAGGAAATTGATAGATGTAATACTATTAATTATAAAGGAAGGTCAAGGGTAGTTAAGGTGGCCTGAGAATGTATCTCCTGGGAAGTATCATTTATGTTGAGACTTAAGTTATGTGGATGGGAGAGAAATACCTAGGTAGCATGTGTGATGGCCCTGAGTCCTGTGAGGGCTTAGTATTTTCCAAGAACTGAAAGGTGATTTTAGGTATCTACAACTTGAAGAGTCTGCATTCAAGAAATCTACGAATAATTGATTATACAGAGACTGTTATGTATTAGATTTTAAAAAAAAATCAGACAACCTGTGCTAAGAACTAGTTCATAAGTATCAGGATTAAAATAGGCTAGGTTGAAAAAAAATGACTTCCGGTGTATTCCGTGTTCATTGAAAACCTTTCAGCTAAATGATGTTGCTGTTATAAATACGGACTGACAGACAGTTGGAACTAATATGAGTAATTGCCACACCAAGATCTATTTAGCACCAAATATCAAAAATGTGCTGAAACAATAAATCAAAGAAGAAACTGGTTCCTACATGAGTAACTAAGTTTAGTCTCCAGAAATAGTGGCACCCTAAGGTATCAACGTAAGAGATGCCTTAAGCAAAGAAGTATGGCTGACAGTAGAACTTGTGAGTCATTATTAGAGGGAAGAACATAGAACAGATTGGGTGAAGGGAGAAAAGAGTGAGGGAAGTGGAATAAGCATAAATGGAGATGAAATGAGAGTCCTGATTAGTAATAATAAAGGAGAAAACAAGAGGAAAGAATTTAAGGAAAAGGAGAAAGGAAAATGCTAATAGTGTAAGAGGAGCATGTTCTAGTAGGCAAAATTTTATCCAGCATAAAACCTTAGAAAAGTCTACTTTTAGTTTTAGGAATAAATGCTAATATCTTATACCTATTGCCTAATCATGTGAGAAGATCTAAATCAAAGCTGATCATATCTTTGATTATTTCTTCTACTTCTTCAAAATCTTTGTTTTGCAGTATATCACTTTGAAAATGCAAAGTGACAAATTACATTTATTTTATGAATTTTTGTATTTTAAAAATAATATTTGCAAATATGTTTTTAAATAAAATGTATATACCATGTAGTATGTTGTATTTATTTACTCAATGTTCTTTTAAGTGTTTCAGGCTGCATGTACCAAGTAGTTCAGACGATTGGCTCGGATGGAAAAAATCTTCTGCAATTACTTCCAATTCCTAATTCCTCTGGAAATCTTATACCGCTAGTTCAATCTTCAGTCATGTCTGATGCTTTGAAAGGGAATACAGGAAGCCCAGTTCAAGTTACTTTTAAGACTCAGATTTCCAGCTCTTCCACAAGTTCATCAGTTCAATTGCCCATTTTTCAGCCAGCCAGTTCTTCAAACTATTTTCTTACAAGAACAGTAGATACAGCAGAAAAAGTTAGAGTTACTTCTGTGGGAACTGAAAATTTTACTTCATCAGTTTCTAAAGTTCAGAGTCATGGTGTGAAAATTGATGGACTCACCATGCAAACATTTGCTGTTTCTCCCTCCTCAACACAAAATGATTCATCTTATATTTTAGTAAATACCCAGAGTCTTCCAATGACTGTCAAGTCTCCAGTTTTGCCTTCTGGGCATCATTTACAGATTCCAGCCCATGCTGAAGTGAAATCTGTACCAGCGTCATCATTGCCTCCTTCAGTTCAGCAAAAGATACTTGCATCTGCAACCACAAGTACCTCAGGAACAGTTGAGGCCTCCCAAATACCGACTGTTATTTATGTATCTCCTGTAAATACAGTGAAAAATGTAGTTACCAAGAACTTTCAAAACATTTACCCAAAACCTGTTACAGAAATAGCAAAGCCAGTGATACTAAATACCACACAAATTCCAGTGAATGTTGCTAAGGAGACACAATTAAAAGGTGGTCAGCATTCTCAAGCTGCTCCAGTGAAATGGATTTTTCAAGAAAATCTACAGCCTTGCACTCCATCTCTTGTTCCTGTTAAATCTTCAAATAATGTGGCTTCAAAGATTTTAAAAACTTTTGTAGATAGGAAAAGTTTGGGAGACAATATTATTAATATGCCACCATTGAGTACCATCAGTCCTGGTGGGACACAATCCAAAAGTATGCCTATTAAAGATAATGCTTTGGTTATGTTTAATGGGAAAGTCTACCTGTTGGCTAAAAAGGGGACAGATGTTTTGCCATCACTAATTGACCAACAGAATTCTGTTTCTCCTGATATTCCAAGAAAAGATACATCTCAGATAGTGAGTTCAAGTCCAGTCACAGAAATATCCAGAGAGGTTGTAAATATTGTTTTGGCTAAAAGTAAATCTTCCCAGATGGAGACAAAATCACTTTCAAATACCCGACTTGCTTCCATGGCCAATCTAAGGGCAGAGAAGAATAAAAAAGTGGAGAAACCATTTCTTTCTACCCCAGATCCACATAATATGAACCAATCCATTAACTGCTTAAAACAGAGTAAGACTTTATTCACAAAGCCAGACTTTCCAGATGGATTTAGTACAGGACAGAATGCCCCCAGAAAAGGAAATATCATCCAGAGCGTAGAGAAAATAAGTTCCTCTGTTGATGCAACAACTGTTACTTCACAACAGTGTGTTTTCAGAGACCAAGAACCAAAGGTAATTCTCCCATGTCAGGGTGTTCTTTTTATCTATGTATATAGAAATCTTTTCTTTCTTAATTCTCAAAAGTTATCTGTGATACCTCTTTTCCACTCCTCTCCCAACCTCCTCTTCATCACACACATACCATACAGACATGAATGCTTAAATAAGTCAAAGCTTTCATCAGAAGAAAACTCTTCAGGAGTGTGATAGAGAGAACTCAAGCAATATCTTTCTCTTGAATCATTTGGCATGCCAAGTCTTTAAAACAAAATTAAACAAATCACAGAGCAACAAGGTTTAGAAGAGTTGGAGAAGGACAATGTGAATTCAAAGCTTAGTAAAACTGTGTGTGTGTATATGTGCATACTTATATTTGTACACCGAAATACATATACACACATAAATATTTCAGAGCCTACTTTGAGTATATGCACAGATTATTATTATGCATAGAGGAGAGCTGGGATTTGTTTGTTTGTTTGTTTTGTGTGTTAGGGAGATATCTGGCAGTTTTTTTTTTTAGGTAGGTGGTGGAAGGGGTAGGACAGGGCTTATCTTTCAGTCATTTGTGGAAATAGGATTTATCAACGTCTTGATTGGGTTGGGTTTTTTTTTTTTTTCAGTAGACGTGTCCTTTTCCTTTTTTTAGCCCTTCTTTCTGACACCTCATTCAATTATCCAACATATTCACATAGTTACCTTTCTGTTCTACTTAAGATACGTGTGTCTGTGCTCACTAAGTATTTGTACCCACCTTTTCCTTCTTAGGGGTCTACTTAATAACGTCAGCATTTCTCCCCTTCAGTACAGAATTCACTGAACTTCAGAGATGTAAGGAGGTACATTCTGATTAAGTATAAGATTGATTAAAGGCATAAGAGTTTTCCAAAACATGACAGTTTCCAAAATAAAGCCATATAGATTACTTTTAACTTGTCATTAGTCTCTATTCTCATTTCATTTGTTTCAGAATTGACTACCTGCTACTTTTCTAGTGCAAGGAAGTAAAATTGCAAGGGAACATTGTGGATTTGCTTAGTTAAGTTCAGGTTTTCAAGTGTGGGTAGTAAGGCAAGAGTAAAGCAGTCCAACCATTTAGGACTTTAAAGCGTGACATTTTAAGTAAGATGAGATAATCACTTAGTTGCTAGTCTGATAAAATAGCTTAAGTAATTGGCAGTATTGTTTGTGTGTTTTTTTTTCCTAATTCCAGATCCAGAATGAGATGGCATCAACATTAGAAAAAGTTACTCAAGAAAGAAATAACAGGAAAAATTCTCAAGGAAGAAGCAATAAGGCATATCTGAAGAATGATGCTGAACTTAAAAAGATATTTGGTCTCACTAAAGATTTGAGAGTATGCCTTACTCGGATTCCTCACCATTTGGGCTCTGGAGAATGTTTTGATTTATTTAGCAATTTGGTGAAGAGTGATACTTACAAAGAGACACAATTTATAGTGAAGGAGGAAGGGAGAAAACAGGTAATAGATTTTAAAGTGTCCTTTGTATGTACTCCAAAGATACATAAATGTATTAACTTTCTTGATAGGGTTTTTTGTCTTGTGCATTAATATGAATGATAGTTGTTACCAAATTTGAGTTATATATGTATTATACCAGAGTGGTTTTGAAAAGAACCATGTATGCACAGATAAAAATACATTCCCAGTTAATTTTTTTTTAATTTTAAGTATTTTTATTCACCTGCTGTTTATCATAAAATTATAAGAAAATGACTTTTTAATTAGTTATCCTACTTTGAAGACCATATCTAAAATAAATAACAGAACTGTAGAGGAAATATAAGCATGCAAATATTCACTACAGTATTACTCTTAATATAAAAAACAGCTTAAGAAATCTACACAATAATGATGAAAAAAAATATCCCTCTAGCTTTGCCTTCTGTCATTCTACTTATAAATATTTTACCATTGTTTAATATCCTGAGCTACAGATCAGAGACCAGTCAGTCTTTCCCAGTGGTAAGCTATATATGCCTACCATGCAGAGGAAAAAATAAATTCTATTTCTTAGACTCTTCACAAATTGTTATGTTTTGGTAGTAGACCAGTACAGCTCCTAATACTCAACTTAAGCAGGAAAATGTGAATTAAGCAATTCTCAGTGAATACCATCAGGACATTGCTATTCACTTTGATACCATACAGTAGTAAATGCTAATTTCTTGCTGTAGTTGTTCTCAATAGATCTTGTTGAGTTGAATTTAATTGCTAAATATTTATATCTGCAAACTTCATTAAATTTGAGAGTACACTATATATACAGCGATAATATTTGTTTTTCTTTTGGAATCTTACTCACAATTGCAACAGGGTTTTGATAAGAAAAGAAAAGCAAAAACAGCTAAGAAGATGGATCACACAAAGAAGAGAAAAACTGAGAATATTTGTAACACAGCTCTAAATGGAGGAACTAATGTCACTAGCTCGCAAGACTTTAGCAGTATTTTACCAACTTCAGATGTATCACACTGTAGCAATCTCTCAAGCCTCAGCAAAACCAGGGAAGAAGAGAGACCTGAGATAGAAGATTGTACCCAAGAGAACCAAGAGAAAGGCACACTGAGTTCAAGTGCAGCTTTTGAACAAAGCCATTCCTTCAATAAAAATTATACTGATGATATTTTCCCCATGACACCACCAGAGTTAGAAGAAACCATTAGAGATGAAAAAATAAGAAGACTTAAGCAGGCGCTGAGAGAGAAAGAAGCAGCTCTTGAAGAAATGCGTAAGAAGATGCACCAAAAATAATAAAATATTGCTATGCTAAAAGACTTGAATGAAATAGCTGTGTTTTTCATATACTTTTGCATTAAGTTAATTATAGATGCATTCTGAAAGCATCTTTGAAGATGAAACTTGTCTTTTCATTATAAAATTGATTATAAAATTTTATTTAAGGAGTACGGAAAAGGTTGATTCACTTTTGACTTTTGTGAATAATCTACATGGGCTATCTGGGTCTTTGTCCAGACCTTTTTTTGGAAGGAGAATTTTTCTATTTTTCTTCTACTTTAACTAGAATTCCCCAAGTTGGAATATTTGTTATTGTTTATATCTTTAGCTAAATTGCACAGATGTTATTCCAGCAATAGGTATTTATTGTGTACTGCTGAAATTAATAATCCAAGAGAGGAAATCAGCTCTAAACAGCTTTGTCAATTGACTTGTGTATGTATATGTCTTTTTATCCATAAAATGATGATAGCTTCTACTCACCATTGATGTAAATATTTTTTTAATTTCATGAAAGAAAATGTATTATAGCAGCATTACTTAAAAATTCAAACATTTCTCAAGCGTGAGGGACACTTGTTTTGTAACTTTGACAAAGTAGTTTCATATAATCCAAAATGGGTTTTAGAATTTAGGCTATATAATGTATTGTTTGCTTAAAGTGATATGTTATTATTCCTAGGTGAATGGTTCCTTGTTTTTTTTTTTTTTTGATATGTACATATGTGATTTGGATTGTATGAGAAGTAAATCTGAATATGGCCATATTTCATACTTTTTAAAATTGTAAAGTGTAGTTTTCCTAATAGAGGCAAACAAACATTTTTCTATCTGGTTGTCTTTGATTTGGAGAGTGGTGTAGAGATAGAGATTAAGGAGAAGGAGGAAAAGGTTATTTTTTTTTAACAATTAACAAATTCCTGGAAGTAAGTCAAATAAAATCTGTACATTTCCAACAAAATAGAAAACAGTAAATCAGAAAATACTGAGAAGGAGCAGAACAAATGCAAACTGAGCACCAGCCAGATTCTCATGCCTTTTTGGTATTTTTGTAACAGCTTTATTGAGATAATTCACATACCATAAAATTCACCCATTTAAAGTGTATAATTCAGTGGTGTTCATTGTATTCACAGAGCTGCACAGCCATCAAATGATCTAATTTTAGAACATCTTTATTCCCTTAGAAATCTCATAAGCATTAGCAGTCACTCCCCAGACTCTCCTTTTCCCAGCCCTTGGCAGCCACTAGTACACTTTCTATCTGTATATTTGACTATTTTGGACATTCATATGCATAAACTAAATCATTCAGCATATTTTCTTTTGTGACTGATTTCTTTCACTTAGCTTAATGTTTTCAAGTTTCATTGTGCTGTGTCAGGTCTATTAGTACTTAATTCTTTTTAAAATTGCTGAGTAATATTCCATTGTATGGATATACCACACTTCATTTATCCATACATTTGTTTATAGACTTTTGGGTTGTGTACATTTTGGCTAGTAGGATGTTATGTTTCTGTGTTGCTATGAATATTTGGTACGTGTTTTTGTGTGGACATATGTTTTCAGTTCTCTTGAGTACATACGTAGGAGTGTAATTGCTGGGTC
The DNA here is from genome assembly GCF_048773025.1 of Camelus bactrianus. Lineage (NCBI taxonomy): Eukaryota > Metazoa > Chordata > Mammalia > Artiodactyla > Camelidae > Camelus > Camelus bactrianus. The sequence continues at coordinate 40,940,239 of NC_133547.1, read as the reverse complement.
ATATCCTCTTTGAAGGACTGCCAAACTTTTCCAGGCAGGTTTTGCTCCCCTTACCACACCAAAATAGATCTTGTTAAGGACACCAGTGACTTCCATGTTGCTATAACTAATGGTCACTTGTCAGTCTTCTTAATTTATCTATTAGTGGGAATATAAGTTCATTAATTACCACCTATGAAAAATTTTAACATTTTATTATTAAAGAAACGTGTGCTTTGTGGGAAAAATTAAAACAAGTTAAAATATTAAAAATTAACATTTCATATTCCCATCAAGCTAAAATATTAAATTTGGGCACTAGGAGATACATAGTTATAGGCCATCAGTAAACAGATATTATTTAAAGTCATAGGTCTGGATATATTCACTTAGGGAAATAGTATAAACGAATAAGATACAATTGTGGGCTCTTATATCTGAGTACATTTAAAGGTTTGAAGAAGGACAATCTCAAGTGGAATTTGAGGATTGGAAGAGATTATTGAATTTGTATTTATAAATCCTTCAATAGTGCCTGACACATAGCAATGTATCATTGTTTTTAATTCTTATTTTTTATTGACATGTCAATTTACAATGTTAGTTTCAGGTATACAGCAAAGTGATCCAACTATACATATACTATCAGTGTTTGTTAAATAAATTCAACTAAAATCATCCTAAGAGACATATTGCCTCCATCCTCATTTCATTTCATTTTTTTCTTTAACCTCTTTTCAGCCTACTTTCTCCTTTTGATTTTTTGGCTTATTATTAAGATTTTTTTGTTCATGGAATCAAGCACCCACATTTCTTCTCATAATGTATTTCATGATATGGAAATGTGGCTTGAATACTTTACAGCAAAATTCTTAAAATTTGTCTATACTGATGATCTTAAACTCCTACCCTCTCATTCTAAAATTCACTCAAATTAGGGTTTTATTTTTACCAGTCTACTAAAGCTGTTTTTCTCAAGGTCTCCAACAGTCATTGTATTGCTACATCTAACAGTCAATTCTTAGTCTTTATCTTACTTGACCTGTCAGTAGCATTTGCTACTTTTTATGTCTGTCTTTGAAATTTTTTCTTAACTCTGCTACCAGGACACCATATTTTTTATTTCCTACTACCTTATTGGCTGCTCCTCTTCAGTCTCTTTGGCTGATTCCTCCCCTCCTCCTTGATCTCTTATTGTTGGAGTTACTTATTGCTCAGGTCTTACATGTCTGTTTTACACCTATATTCACTTGTGATAATCTCATATAGCTTTTTTTTTCTTTTTTTTAAATTGAAGTATAGTCAGTTTACAATCTGTCAATTTCTGGTGTTCAGCATAATGTTTCAGTCATACATATACATACATATATTCCTTTTCTTATTCTTCATTATAGGTTCACCTGGAATCTGACCATTGTTTACCACCTCCACTGTGACAACCTTGCATTATCTCTCATTAGAATCATTGAAATAACTGTCTCCCTGCTTCCACCAGTGTCCTTCTACAACCTTTACTTAGCACAATAGCCAAGTAATTGTGTTAGAAGTGTAAGTTAAGGAGGAGGAAAGGACCAAAAACCAAATAGAAAAATGAGGAAAATATATGAACAGACAATTCGCCATGAAAGATTTTTTTTTTAAAAAACCCTCAAACATATGAGAAGTATTCAAATTCACTCAAAATGAAATAAATAAAAATTAAAACCACTCAGATACCATTTCTCATTGGTCAGAATGGAACATTTAAGAATATAGCAACACATTCTGTTGGCAAAGCTGTGAAGAAATAGGCATGTTCATACATTGCTGATGAGAATGCAAATTGGTACATGTAAATTGGGAATGCAAATTCTTCTGGAGGGAAATTTGGCAATGTCTAACCAAATTACATATGTATTTACCTTTCAATCAATGGGGCCAGCAATTCTGTTTCTAAGAATCTATCCTGAAGCTATACCTCCAACAATATGAAAATATATAGCTACAAAATGTATTAGCTACAATGTTGTTTTTAATTGCAAAGTATTGGAAACAACATAAATGCCCATTAATAGGAGAGTAGTTGAAAAAAAACATACTATAAAATGAAAAAAAAAAAAGCAAAGCACAAAAGAGTATTCATCACATGTTACCCTTTATATTAAGAAGAGCTGTGAGAACATACATAAACATCTGTTCACTTGTGCAAAAAAAACACAGGAAAGGTAAACTAAAAACTATCAAGACGGACTACCAAAGGGGCAGGGATAGAAAGAAGAGGGGAATGGCAATGTGTTAGCAAGGAATATTTCTCTATCTTTTTGTATAGCTCTTAGAATCATGCTAATGTCTTGCATAATCTTCACATAATCCTAAATAAATGATTAAAACCAAACAGGAAATGGGGGCAACCCAAACTGGAATACAAATGCTAACAAATGAAAGTAAATGTATTGTGAAAGAATACATGATAATACTTAAGGGGATGAAAAAGAAAACTAACTAACCAAAGTAACCTAGAAGCAGTAAAGACACTGGGCACAAAGCTAAAGACTTAAGCACTGTAATCTAGTTAGTAAAAGTTTTTCTCAGGGGTATGAGTCAGCAGTCCTGAACTACTTTTGCGTGTACGCTAGAATTGAACAAATGAGTACATATATTGCAGATAATGAGAGCCAGGTTTCTGACTGTTGGAGGAAGACATTATGAGGAAAGGAAGAAAGCAAAAATAAATCCTGTAGTATTGAATTGGAACAAGAGGCATCAGTATAAGCTCGTGGTTTTTAATATATATTCAGACAGATAAAGAAATACACATATGGGTCTATGTGTGGCATACATTCACGTATTTCCTAACTCATTCACTGAGGGCCGAGAAGCAGTGATACTCCAGAACAAAGAGCACACCCAGCATCAGTTTTTGGCTTCTAAATACCATTCTCCAACGTAAGGAACCAGGGCTCCTTGAATAAGTTGATTCCAGGGTGGGCTGGAGCAAAGGAAATACAAGATGATCCTAGAACATTTTGTGATGTCAGAAGGTAAGGGGGAATGTTCCTCCTAAAGATGGAGGCTCATCAAAAACAGAGAAGACACTCTGAAAAAGTGCCTATTAACCAAAACTGGAATAATTTGAACAACAATTATGATAGTGTTTGACTTTAAACCCTGGAATAAAATATACCCAGTGAGTCTATGCTATATATATATATATATATATATATATATATATATATATATATATATATATAATCAAATGCATAAATGAGGGAGAAGGCCCCCAGTGCCTCAGGGCCGCACCCGGGAGCAGGGCGGCTGGGAGCCACGGAGAGGGCCGCAGGAGGGCCGCGGCCCGGGCTCGGAGTGGGCCGCTGCCAGGGGCCTCGAGTGGACCTTGGCGGGTGGCGAGGCGGCGGCGGGGCGGGTTGTGCAGCGCGAGGCCTGCCCCCCGGGCTGGATGCGAGGCATGTCGGGAACCGCACTTCCTCCTCAGTGGCCTTGAGAAAACCATAGGGCGCAGAGACAGGCAGGCCGCCCCCGGGGAGCCGACAGGATGGCCGAGGGCAAGGCGGGCGGCGCCGCCGGCCTCTTCACCAAGCAGGTGGATAAGAAGTTCAGCAGGGCCCAGGAGAAGGTACTGCAGAAGTTGGGGAAAACTGTGGAAACCAAAGATGCACGGTTTGAGCAAAGTGTCAGCAACTTCTACCAACAGGCTGAAGGCCACAAGCTATACAAGGACCTGAAGAACTTCCTCAGGAGCCGTCAAAGTGATGCGTGAAAGTTCAAAGAGAGTGTCGGAAACCCTGCAGGAGATTTACAGCAGCAACTGGGATGTTCGTGAGGAGCTGAAGTCCATCGTAGCCAATAATGATCTCCTTTGGGAAGACTATGAACAGAAGTTAGCTGACCAGGCTTTGAGGACCATGGAGAACTATGTAGACCAGTTCAGTGAGATTAAGGAAAGAATCGCCTAGCGGGGCCGGAAACTCGTGGAGTATAACAGTGCCCGACACCACCTGGAGGCAGTGCTGAACGCCAAGAAGAAAGATGACGCCAAGACTGCCAAGGCAGAGGATGAGTTCAACAAAGCCCAGATTGTGTTTGAAGATCTGAACCAGGAACTACTAGAGGAGCTGCCCATTCTTTATAATAGTCGTATTGGCTGTTATGTGACCATCTTCCAAAACATTTCCAACTTGAAGGACGTCTTCTACAGGGAGATGAGCAAGCTGAACCACAATCTCTATGAGGTGATGAGCAAACTGGAGAAGCAACATTCTGACAAAGTCTTTGTGGTGAAGGGACTCTCAAGCAGCAGCAGGCGCTCCTTAGTCATCTCTCCCCCGATCCGAACAGCCAGTCACCAGCCCTCTGACTTCACCTACCAGCGCCTCTGCACTTTCCTTGAAGAGCGAGAGGGACTCCATCTCAGCAAGTGAAGAAGAACTGGCGTCTGATCCAGGCCAGAGAGAAGACAACTCCAAGATTAAAGAAGAGCCCTTGCAAAACAAGGAAATAGAGGAGGAGGCCGAGGCAAGTTCCTCTGAGGAAGAAGAGCCGCTGCTCGCCTGTAATGGCCCCACCCAGGCCCAGGCCTCCCCCACCACTGACAGTGGGGAGTCCCAGGAGGAAGTTTTTTCTTGCTCCCCAGCTCCATCACCAGGCAGAATCCTGATCTCTTCAGAGCAGGCTTCATTTTTCCCAGAAGCAGTCGTCCGAATCCACACCTCAAGTGAAGGATCTGAATGGCCAAAGAAGACAGCCTCAGTGCAGAGGGCCTCTGCACCCCACAACAGGCCGCCTCTGCCCAGGGCCACTCCCAGCCCTAGGTTCTCCTTGAGAAATGCACTCTCCAGCCCTTCTGCCTCCGAACAGGGTTATCTGCCAGCCCTAAGGCCTCCTCAGGGGCTGAGGCCCCAAGTCCTAGGGCCTCCTTAGAGGCCTCTCCTGATCCACAGCTGCCAAGAGAAGCCAGCAGGAACTCCTGAGGCCAGAAAAAAGGAAAACATTGACAATCTGAACCCAAAAGAACTTGGTTCTTCCCCTACCGTGATGACCTCTCAGCACCAAGCTCTTCAGCTTCCTGTGTGTGCAATTCCAGGAGAGAGCCACATCACAGCACCTGAGCCCCAAGACGAGGTATCTATGATTGAAAATGCACAGCTCTGAAAAGGAACTGCCAAGACCTCCACACACACACACCTCCCCAGAGAAGCTCCTCAGCTGGAGGATATAGGTCAGAGGGACTTAAGATCCAGCATTCATGTCTGGTTTCCCAGATAGTATGAACACTGGCGGTCTCTAAAGATCTAGCATTAATGGAGGTTTTAGCACTGTTAGACTAATAAGACTTTATATGTTAGTTAAAGTGGGGCTAAAATGACTATAAAAAGCAAAAGCTTCTGCAGACACAAACATTCGTCCACACAGAGACATATAAGCACACATACTCAGAGAATAGTGAACAGATCTTTGATTTACCACTCATTTTGTAAGATTTAAAACCAAACGAATGGATTTTCAGATTGTTATATAAAGTATTACCCTGAAAAATACTAAATAAATGAGGGAGAAGGGACACCTCTTCCTTACAGTTGAAATTCAGTTAATAAGTGTAGATGGAAAGGGGAAATAGAGAATTATCATTGTAAGTGTCCTAGTAGTAACTGTTGCAGACAAGATTCATCAATGAGTGCTACAATTAGTGGGCAGAAGTTAGAGAAGAAACAGGATTTGCTGCCTCAAACTATCTCCCCCAAAATACTCTTTACTTATAGTAACTTTATAGGGGAGAAACCTACCAGACACCAACCTATCCAAATGATCAAGATAAATACAAGTAATAAGACACACCAATATCATAAATCCCTTGATATGCTGCATAAAGTCTTTTGTGTGTGTGTGGTAGTCCTTCCAAAAATACAAAACCTTTGTTATGGACTGAATTGTTGTGTCCTCCCTAAAATTAATATATTGAGGCCCTAACCCCCCCCCCCAGCCAGTGTGGAGATGGGGCCTCTAAGGAAGTAATTAAGGGTAAATCAATGAAGTTAGAACACTCCCTCACAACATACACAGAAATAAACTCAAAATGGCTTGAAGACTTAAATATAAGACAAGACACTATAAACCTCCTAGAAGAAAACATAGGCAATACATTTTCTAACATAAATCTTAGCAGTCTTCTCCTAGGGCAGTCTACCCAGGTAATAGAAATAAAAGCAAAAATAAACAAATGGGACCTAATTAAACTTTTGCACAGCAAAGGAAACCATAAATAAAACAAAACAACATATGGAATGGGAGAAAATATCTGCAAATGATGCAACTGAAAAGGTTTAATTTCCAAACTATACAAACAGCTCATACAACTTAACAAAAAAACAAACAACCCAATCCAAAAATGGGCAGAAGACCTAAACAAGCAATTCTCAAATGAAGACATACAAATGACCAATAGACACATGAAAAAATGCTCAATATCACTAATTATCAGAGAAATGCAAATCAAAACTACAATGAGGTATCACCACACACCAGTCAGAATGGCCATCATTAAAAAGTCTACAAACGATAAATGCTGGAGAGGGTGTGGAGAAAAGGGAACCCTCCTACACTGCTGGTGGGAATGTAGTTTGGTGCAGCCACTGTGGAAAACAGTATGGAGATTCCTCAAGAGACTAAAAATAGACTTAGCATATGATCCAGCAGTCCCACTCCTGGGCATATATCCAGAGGGAACCTTAATTCAAAAAGATACATGCACCCCAATGTTCAAAGCAGCACTATTTACAATAGCCAAGACATGGAAGCAACCTGAATGTCCATTGGCAGATGACTGGGTAAAGAAGTTGTGGTATATTTATGCAATGAAATACTACTCTGCAATAAAAAAGAATAAATGCCATTTGCAGCAATATGGGTAGACCTGGAAATCATCATTTTAAGTGAAGTAAGTGAAAAAGAGAAAGAAAAGTACCATAGATATCACTCATATGTGAAATATAAAAAAGAAAAGAAAGAAAAAAGGACACTATGAACTCATCTACAAAACAGAAACAGACTTGCAGACATAGTAAACAATCTTATGGTTACCAGGGGAAAGGGGGTGGGAAGGGATAAATTTGGGAGTTTGATATTTGCAAATGTTAGCCACTATATTTAAAAATAGATTTAAAAACAAATTTCTGTAAAGCACAGGGAACTATATTCAATATCTTATAATAACCTTTAATGAAAAAGGATATGAAAATGAATATATGTATGTATATGCATGACCGAAGCATTATGCTGTATACAAGAAATTGATACATTGTAACTGACTATACTTCAAAAAAAAAAAAAAGATGGTAAAATGAGGTCATAAGGATGGGGCTTTGATCCAATAGGATTAGTGTCCTTACAAGATGAGACATCAGAGTGATCCCCACAACACCACTGCCAAGGAGAATGCACTGAGACAGCATGCTCACACCGAAGATCAGTGAGGACATAGTGGGGATGCTGCCATCTGCAAGCCAGGAAGAGTACTTTCACCAGAAACTGAATTGGCTGGAACCTTGCTCTTGGACTTGCAGCCTCCAGAACTGTGAGAGATAGATAGCTGTTATTGAAGCCACCCAATCTGTGGTATTTTGTTATGGCAGCCTGAACTGATTAATACTCTTTCCAACCATGAGAAAATATCAGATGAACACAATTTGAGGGGCATTCTACAAAACTGCTGATTAGTGTTCTTCTAAAGTGTCAGGGTCATGGAAGAAGGAAAAGAGTAACGAACTGTTGCAGACTGGAAGAGGCTAAGAAGGAAAGAAACAAAAAGAACAAAACTGCATGCAATATGGGAACTAGGATAGGATTCTGGAAAAGAAAAAGGCATAAGTGAAGAAAAAATGTGAAATTTGAATAAGAATCTGAAGTTTGGTTAATAATATTGCACTAGTGTTAATTTCCTATGTTTGACGTAGGTGTTAACACAGGGTAAGTGGGATAAGGGATATAAGGGAACTTTTTGTACAATTTTTGCAATTTTTCTGTAAGTCTAAAATTAAATCAAATCAAAAGTTTAAATACAAAGCAAAAGAAAAGCTTTTTAAAATGTAAATCATTTTAAAATTTCCCCCCTGTTCAAAATCCTCTATTAACTATCTATCTCATTCATATTAGATGACAAATTCTGCACAATAGCCTAAAAGCCCTCCACTTCCTCTCTAACTTCATCTCCTGTTAGTCCACCCATCCCCACTGAACTTTTCCAAACTAGTTTCTTGTTTTTCCTTGAATATAGCAGACACATTCCTGGCTCAGACCTTTGCATTGGTTTATTCCTCACTACCATTGGTTCCTCCTCTAGCTAACTGCATGGCCTGCTCTCTTTTTTTGTCTTTAGTCAAATGTTATCCTATCAGTGAAACGTTCCTCATCACCCTATTTAATTTTGCACCCACCAGTGTCCTAGAATTCCATATTCTGATATTTTTTCATTGCTTTTATTATGGTCAATATTCTTCATATTTTACTTATTTAATTATATTATTATATGTTGATATACAGCAGAGTTTCAGCTGAACCAATGTTTAAGTTAGAGAAAATGTCTTTGATTGTTTTGTTCACTGGTGTATTGCAAGTGAACATTAAGGGAGAAGGAATAGTCACATGGAGGCTGCTCCACCTCCAATGTCTCATTCCAATTTCAAGATCAGGAATAAAGAAGTTAAAAAGAAGAGATCACTGGCCAAACTACACGACCACCTCTAACTACACTGAAGGCTGGGAATTTTTTTTTGGCTGGGAACATTATTGTTCAAACAAAATTTAGTTTCTGATGGATAAAGAAGCAAGGGAGTGGATACTGGGTAGGCTACTGATAATGTCTGCTGCAAGAACCATATCTACCACATTTTGACAAAAAGTTTACATTATAAGGACAAAAAATGAATACTACAAGCTATTCAGACAAAAAAATAATATTGCTTAAAAGGTAGCCAAAAACTTTCATGAATTTCTGCTTTCATTTCAGTAATATTAAGAGGAAAAACACAGAACAACTTTTATAGAGTTCTGAGGGAAAAAATAAAATCAAGAATTTTCTCCATACTTAAGTTTTTAATGAAATATGATATCAAGAAAAAGATATTCTCAAATACTTAAGAGCCCAGAAAGTATACCTCTCATCTTTCCTTCTTAAATAAAAATTACTTAAACATGTGTTATTACAACTGTTTATTGTATCTTCTCTAAGAAAAGTATTTCCATCTCTGGTGGTTTGTGTTATGTCAGCTTGGCTAGGCTAAACTACATTTCCCAGAATTCCCTTGTGTATAGTATTTCTAGTTAGGTTAGATTACTAGAAAAACTGTCTTGTGGGAGAGTTGGAGGACAAAAGCAAGAAGCAGCCACTTTGTAGATCACACACATTGTCTCTGATTTACTAGATCATCTCAATGATGTGAGGTGTGGCCAGAACTCAAACTACTTTATCTTTCCTTGGCACTCTCTACATCTTCTCTTACTTCTTGGCCAGGTGACTGTGTTTAACTCCGTGACATTGAGGACATGGCTTTTGGAGGATATGTGTACCATCAAGGTCAGAGACAACAAGAACTGACACAGATTTCAATCTGTCCTGTGGCCCTCAGCTTGCCCCTGTGTGTTTCATTTTGTTCTTCCTCTCCCTCCTGCCACGTTCATCTTTTCTTCCTGATTTTCTGCCCTGTGGACTTCAAGTCCCAGGATCAGATAAGGAGAAATATCTCCTCACAGGGAGGCAAGAAGTCCAGATTCCTGGAACAAGTCCTTTTATACATACAACAAACACATACACATATTTCACATTCTAGTGGTTCTGCTTTTCTGATTGAACTCTGACTTATACACTACTCTGAATTTATTTAAAAAATTCTCCAATCATTTCTGCTAAGAGTTTTAGAATTTTCCCTTTCAAAGATTGATTTTTAATTCACCTCATATTGATTTTTTGCATATATAGTGTAAATAAGGAGTCCAATTCCATTTCTTTCCAAATAGTTAATCAATTGTTTAAAGATTCTTAATTGAAAAGTCCATCTGTCTTTTCTCGACTGGCATATAATACCTATTTTATAATATAGCAAGTGTCTGTACATGTGTGGATTTATTTTCTGGTCTTTATCTTAGTATTACAATAGCTTTAATATAAATCTTGGCAAGTACCCTATCTTACTCTTCATCAAGAATATCTTGGCATTTTTATCCTTTGCACTTTTGTATATATTTTATAATTATCTTGTAAAATTCCATAATGTAATCTGTTGGGCATTATTCAGGTTAAATAAAATTAATAGATTAATTTGCAGATAATTGACATGTACATAATGTTGATAGATAACAATCTCTAAGCATGGTATATTTCTCCATTTATTTAAGTCTTCTGCAATGCCTTTCAACTGAGTTTTAAAATATTCTCCAAGATTCCTTAAAAAACTAAAAACAGGCTTAGCATGTAACCCAGCAATCCCACTCCTGGGCATTTATGTTGAGGGAACTCTAATTCAAAAAGATACATAACATGCACCCCAATGTTCACAGCAACACTATTTACAATAACAAGACATGGAAACAACCTAAATGTCCATTGACAGATGACTGGATAAAGAAGTGTGGTATATTTATACAATGGAATACTACCCAGCCATAAAAAAGAATAAAATAATGCCATTTGCTGCAACATGGATGGACCTAGAGATCATCATTCTAAGTGAAGTAAGCCAGAAAGAAAAAGAAAAATACCATATGATATTACTTATAATTTTGAATCTTTAAAAATGAGACAAACTAACTTATTTACAAAACAGAAACAGACTCACAGTCATAGAAAACAAACTTACGGTTACGAGAGGGGGAAGAGGTGGGAAGGGATAAATTGAGTTTGAGATTTGCAGATATGAACTACTATATATAGAATAGACAAAAAATAAGTTTATACTGTATAGCACAGGGAATTATTCAATATCTTGTAGTAACCTTTAATGAAAAAGAATATGAAAATGAATATTTCTATGTATACGTATGACTAAAACATTATGCTGTACACCAGAAATTAACACAATATTTTAAACTGACTATACTTTAATTAAAAAATATTCTTCTCCAAAAAGGTCTTGCATAACTTCTTAGAGATTTATTTCTAGATACTTGATATTTTTGATATATTAAAAACGATAATTAAACATTTGGGGTATGAAATATAACATACATAACTCTAAAGGTACTTAAAAAAAGCATACTGCATATATTTGTCAGAGGGCTGGTTTTTTGTTCAATATTATGTTTTAAAAATTCATCCATTAGTTCATTCATTTTTATTGCCATGTGGTATTTCATTGTATAAATACGTCACAATTTATCCATTCTATTGTTGATAGTCATTAGGACTTTTCCCAATGTTTAGCTGTTATAGACAATGCTTCTATAAAATGAATTTATACTTGTGTCCTTGTGCAGTAACTGCATTTCTGTAGAATACTTATCTAAGAGTGGAATTACTGCATCATAGAAAATGTCACACTGTTATAAAAGGAGTTATATTAAACTATATACTTAACAGCAGCGTATAACAGTTCCCAATATTCCATATCCTATCTCACACAGGAACAAGTCAGCTCTTTTATTTACTTAGCCAAAGTGATGTATGCAATGATATTTTATTTCCCTGACTCCTAATCAGTCTGAGTAATTTATCATATTTACCAGCCATTTGAATTTCATTGTTTAGGAAGTGCCTTGTCCAGTCTTTTCTACATTTTCTAAATATTGTATTTTTCTTATCCATTTGTAGGAATTCTTCACCCATTCTGGATATAAGCTCTTTGCTGATTATCTGTGAGCCAGATATTTTCTCCTCCTCTGTGGTTTGTCCAGTATTTGGGGATGTTCTTTGATAGGTAGAAGATAATCAAATTCATCAGTTTTTTCTTTTTGTGATTATTGTCATGTTTTCAAAAATTCCTTATCTACCCCAAGATCAAGAATGAATTTTCCTATATTATCTTCTACAAAACTTTGTTTCTCTTCTTTCATAGTTAAGGTATTTTTATCACCTGGAATTGGTCTTTGTAAGAGTACGATTGTTTATTTCCATAGTGGTACTCAAATATCACAGCACCATGTGTTAAGAAACCCATAATTTCTCCAGTGCTCTATAGTGCCACATCTGTCATATATCTAGTTTCTATGTATGCATGAGTATGTTTCTCTATTTTGTCTTCTATTCCAAAGGTCTGTCTATCTGTCCCTATGCCAACATTATCTTGATTACTCTAGCTTTATAATGTGTTTATATTTCATCGATCAAGTCTCCTACCTTACACTTCTTCAGGAGTATCTTGTCTATTTCCAGTTCTTTCAGTTTCCATATACATTTTAGAATCATTGAAAACTGTTGCCTTACACATACACAATATTGTGCTTTTGATTGTATCTTTTACAATATTTATCTTATAAATCAGCTTGGGGGAAATGACATTTTTATCAATCTTTTCAGTTCATGAGATGGTGTATCCATTTATTTAGGTCTATCTTAATTTCAATAAAGTTTTGTGGTTTTCTCTGAATAATTATTCACATCTGTTTTTAGATTTGTCCTCTGATTTACTTGATTTTAAAATGTTTTATATCAGATTACAATTTTATTTTCTACCAGACTGTTGTTGGCATATAAAAATGTAAATTATTTTTTGTTTGTTGATTGTGTATCTTATTAATTCTAATAGTTTATAAGTAGATGCTTTAGGTTTTCTACATATACAGCCACATATCATATGTAAATAATGGTGGTTTTTATCCTTCCTTTCTCATCCTTTTATCTCATTTATTTTCTTTGCCTTATTCACTTGCTCTAGCACCTCTGACATAATACTAAACAATTATTTCCTCCTCAATATAAAAGAGAAAATTTTCCCATGAAAACCAATGTTGTATTTTTTTGGTAAATATTCTTTTCTAGGTGTATCAGTCAGCATTCTTCAGAGAAACCAGTAAGGTGTATGTATGCAGACATATGTGTATATATCTATTATATGTAGTTGACCCATGAAGACATGGATTTGAACTGTGAGGGTCCACTTATGGGTGGATTTTAACCAATAAATATATAGTTGGCCCTTTGTATTTACCAGTTTTGCATCCATGGATTCAACCAACCTCAGATTGATATTTCCATCCATAGTTCATTGAATCTGCAGATGCAGAACTTAAGCCCTTCAGTAAGGGCTGACTATGGGACTTGAACATCTGGGGATTTTGGTATCTACAGTGGCTCTTGGAACCAATCCCCTGCAGATACCAAAAGAGGTCTGGAAAGATAGGGAGAAGGAAGGGAGAGGGAGAAGGAAAGAGAGATTTATTTTAAGAAAGTGGCTCATGCAATTGTGGAGGCTAGAATATCTGCTGGGAGGCTGAGAGTTTCAGTTTAATTCTGAAAGCAGTCTGCTGACAGAATTCCCTCTTCTATTGGAGGAGGTCAGTATTCTTAAGACCTCCAACTAACTGAGATCCACCCACATTATGTAGGGCATTCTGGTTTACTCAAAATCTGCTGATTAAAATGTTAATCTCAAGCAAAAGTACCTTCACAGAAACATCTAGAATAGTGTTTTATCTAGTATCTGGGTGCTGTTACCTAGCCAAGGTCATATAAAATTAACCATCACAATAGGTTAAGAAAGTTCTCTTCTATTACTAGTTTATTAAGAGGTATTTGGTTTTTGTTTTAATAATTAATGAAAGTTAAATTTTATCAAATGCTTTTTTTGCATCTATTGAGGTTTGTTTTTATCCTTGGTCAGTGTGGTGAGTTACATTGATTTTCTAATGCATTCTTAAGATAAGCTTAACATGATCATGATGTTTTATCCAGAAATTTATTCCAGAATTAATTCTGCTAATATTTTAAGATTTTTGGAGATATATTCATCATTGAAAATGGTTATTAATTTCCTGTCTCATATTGTTTTTTAAGTTTTTGGTGTCAAGTTCACCTTGAGGAGTATTCTATCTTATACTTATACTCTGGGCATTTTTTTTTTTTTTGCAAGATTAATTGCTTACTTAAATATTTGTTAAAACTCACTCATGAAGCCATCTGGGCCTAGATTTTCTTTTTGAGAATATTTTTGATTATTGATTCAATTTTATAAAGTTATTAGACTATTCATGTTTTCTACTTAAAATTGTTTTGATAAATTATTTCAAGACTTTTCCCAATTCAACTAAATTTTTAAATGTATTATCATGAAGTTATTCACAATACTTTTACTTCTGTTTAATGTCTCTGGAATCTCTGAAAATATCTCCTTTTCATTCGTATTTTTAATTTGTGCCTTTTTCTTTTTTTTCCCCTAACACAATCTTACCAGAAGTTAAAATACTAGATTTTTTTAAACAAAATCTATTTCTAGTCCTATTGATCCTATCTGCAACATATTGTTATGTATCTAATTCCTGTTTATATTTTGTTATTTATTTTGTTTTACTTTCAGGTTATTTTGCCATTCTGTTTTGACTTCCGGAGGTGAATGCTCAGTCTTTTTAATCTTCTAATACATGAATTTAGGAAATAAATCCCAGTGTAGCACTCATTTTAACTCCATCTCATACATTTCATCTGTTCTGAAAAATTCTCAGCCATTATTCCTTAACAATATTAAAAAAATGTTTAGTTTAAATATTTCCTAATTGTCATTGTTTACTTCTTCATGCATGGAAGTTTAGGCATGTACTTCTTAATTTCCAAATATATAGACATCTTCTTGCTATTTTTTGTTATTGATTTCTTGCAAAATTGCATTATGGTTTTTAATCCCTTGATAATTTTTACTTGATTTATGACCCTTATATAGAGTCAAATTTAATAAATGTTTATTTATGTGGTAGACTACATAATTGAGCCCTAAAGATGTTGATGTCTAGAGCCCAAAACCTATAAATATGTTACCTTACACAGTAAAAGGGACTTAGTAGATGTGCTAAGAATGAACCTTGAGGTGGGGAAGTTATGCAGGATTATCCCTGTAGGTCCAATGTAATCACAAGAGGAGGGTGGGTTAGATTTGACTATAGAGGGAGTAAGGCCATGAAGCAGAGTTTGGAGTGATGCAGCCAGAAGCAAAGGAATGCCACAACCTCTAGAAGTTAAAAGAGGAACATATTCTCCCCTAGAGCCTTCAGGAGGAACCAGACCTACTGGCATCTTGACTTTAATCCCTTAAGACCCATTTTGGACATTGGATATCCTGAACTATAGGAGAATAAATTTCTGTTGTTTTGAGCCACTAAATTTGTGGCAATTTGTTACATAGAAATAGGAAAATAATATTATGTATGTTTGAAAACAATCTATATTGTTCAGATTGGAGGGATAGCATTCTGTAAGAGTCTGCTAGGTTGATTTTATGAATCATGCTTCCTAAATCTTTACTGATTTTTCCTATGTTTGTTTTTGTCTATCACTGAAAGAAGTTTGCTAGAAATATTTCACTATAATTATTTATTTGTCTATTTCTCCCCATGGTCCTGTCAATTTTTGTCTTTAAGACTATATAATTAGGTACATACAAAATTTTAAACTTATATATATTTTTCTAGGGAATTGAAGTGATACTTCACCTATAATAATGCTGTTTTCCTTAAAGTATTTTTTGACCAATTTAAAGACAGCTTTTGTTGTTATTGTTAGTTTAATTTTGTTTTTACCAAGTTTAATGATGTTTTAAAAATTGCACCTTTAATCATTTTTCATTTAGTTTTTCTATTGAAATAGTTGGGCTTATCTTCGCAAATTTATTTGGGGCTTTCTGTTAGTCCTACTCATAGAAAGTTCCTTTCTTGATATTTTTAGATTGAGAAATATTCTCTCTTAATCATTTCACTTTTTATCTCTACTAGTTTGGAATATTTACCAATATTTCTGTTCTTTCGTTGGCAACTCACCAATGACAACGTGTAAACTTAATTTACCAAAGTCTTTATTTAATGAAACTCCCTTTGGTGAGAATGGTTGATTTCTACTCTTTTAGCAGTTTTCAATTACACAATATAGTGTTATCAACTATAGATACCATGTTATACATTAGATCATCAGACCCTATTGATCGTATAAGTTGGTACTCTTTTACCAGACTCTCCCTAATTCCCCAACCTCCCAGCCCTTGGCAACGACTTTACTACACTCTGTTTCAATGAGTTTGACATTTTTAAAGAAGTTTCCACAGGGAGGAGGGTATAGCTCAAGTGGTAGCTTAGCACGCATGAGGTCATGGGTCCAATCCCCAGTACCTCCTCTAAAAAAAATTAAACCTAATTACCTCCCCCACCCCTGTCAAAATGAAATAAATAATAAATTTTTAAAGAAGTTTCCACATATAAGTGATATCACACAGTACTTATCTTTTTCTGTCTGTCTTATTACACTTAACATAATGCTCTCCATCACGTAAGAGAGAGAAATAAAAAGGGCCCAAATTGGAAAAGAAGAGGTTAAAGTGTCACTATATGCTGATGGCATGATACTGTATATAGAAAACCCTATAAGGTCCACACAAAAACTACTAGAGCCGATCGAAGAATTCTGCAAGGTAGCAGGTTACAAGATTAACATTCAAAAATCAATGGCATTTCTTTACATTTACATTTCTAACAATGAATCAACAGAAAAAGAAAGTAAAGAAATAATCCCCTTTAAAATAGCACCCATAGTAATAAAATACCTAGGAATAAATCTAACCAAGGAGGTGAAAGAATTATACACAGAAAACTTTAAACCATTGATGAAGGAAATTAAAGAAGACTTTAAAAAATGGAAGGATATCCCATGCTCCTGGATCGGAATAATCAATATTGTTAAAATGGTCACACTGCCCAAGGCAATCTACAGATTTAATGCAATCCCTATCAAATTACCCAGGATATAGTTCACAAAATTAGAATAAATCATAATAAAGTTTATATGGAGCCACTAAACACCTAGAATTGCCAAAGCATTACTGAAGAAAAAGAAAGAGGCTGGAGGAATAACTCTCCCAGACTTCAGACAATACTATAGAGCTACAGTCATCAAGACAGCATGGTATTGGTACAAAAACAGACATATAGACCAGTGGAACAGAATAGAGAGCCCAGAAATGAACCCACAAACTTTTGGTCAACTAATCTTCGACAAAGGAGGCAAGAATATACAATAGATAAAGACAGTCTCTTCAGCAAATGGTGTTGGGAAAACTGGACAGCAGCATGTAAAGCAATGAAGCTAGAACACTCCCTTACACCTTAGACAGAAATAAACTCAAAATGGATCAAACACTTAAACATAAGACAAGATACAATAAACCTCCTAGAAGAAAATATAGGGAAAACATTATCTGACATACATCTCAAAAATGTTCTCCTAGGACAGTCTACCCAAGCAATAGAAATAAAAGAAAGAATAAACAAATGGGACCTAATGAAACTTACAAGCTTCTGCACAGCAAAGGAAACCATAAGTAAAACAAAATAACAACCTAAGGAATGGGAGAAAATTTTTGCAAATGAAACTAACAAAGGCTTGATCTCCAGAATATATAAGCAGCTCATACGACTTAATAAGAAAAAAACAAACAACCCAATCCAAAAACGGGCAAAAGACCTAAACAAGCAATTCTCCAAGGAATAAATACAAATGATCAATAGGCACATGAAAAAATGCTCAAAATCACTAATTACCAGAGAAATGCAAATCAAAACTACAATGAGGTATCACCTCACATCAGTCAGAATGGCCATCATTCAAAAGTCCACAAATGACAAATGCTGGAGAGGCTCTGGAGAAAAGGGAACCCTCCTACACTTCTGGTGGGATTGCAGTTTGGTGCAGCCACTGCGGAAAACAGTATGGAGATTCCTCAAAAGACTAGGAATAGACTTACCATATGACCCAGGAATCCCACTCCTGTGCATATATCCAGAAGGAACCCTACTCCAAAATGACACCTGCACCCCAATGTTCATAGCAGCACTATTTACAATAGCCAAGACATGGAAACAGCCTAAATGTCTATCAACAGATGACTGGATAAAGAATAAGTGGTATATTTATACAATGGAATACTATTCAGCCATAAAAACTGACAACATAACGCCATTTGCAGCAACATGGATGTTCCTGGAGAATGTCATTCTAAGTGAAGTAAGCCAGAAAGAGAAAGAAAAATATCATATGAGGTCATTCATATGTGGAATCTAAAAAAAAAAAAACATAAATACAAAACAGAAACAGACTCATAGACAATAGAATACAAACTTGTGGTTGCCAAGGTGGCAGAGGGTGGGAAGGGAGAGACTGGGATTTCAAAATGTAGAATAGATTAAACAAGATTATACTGTATAGCACAGGGAAATATACACAAGATCTTATGGTAGCTCACAGCGAAAAAAAATGAGAATGAATATATGTATGTTCATGCATAACTGAAAAATTGTGCTTTACACTGGAATTTGACACAACATTGTAAAATGACTGTAACTCAAGAAAAAAATGTTTAAAAAAATAATTGCCAAGACCAATGTCAAGGAGCTTATAGTCTCCATTTTCATCTAAGAGTTCTATGGTTTCAGATCTTATGTTCAAGCCTTTAATACATTTTGAGTTGATTTTTGTGTATGGTGTAAGACAGGGGTCAGGTTCCTTTCGTTTGCATATAGCTGATTACATATAGTTTTCTCAACACCATTTATTGAAGAGACTGTTGTTTCTCCATTGTATATTTGTGGCTCCTTTGTCCTAAATTAATTGACCATATATACATACATTTATTTCTGGACCCTATTCTGGTCCAGTGATCTATATGTATGTTTTTATGCCAATACCATTTTTTTTATTATTATACTTCATAAAATAATCTGAAGTCAGGAAATATGGTGCCTCCAGCTTTGTTCTTTCTCAAGATTGCTTTGGCTATTTGTGGTCTTTTGTGGTTCCATATAAATTTTAGGATTGTATTTATTATTTCTGAGAAAAATATCATTGGAATTTGTAGGGACTACATTGAATCCATAGATTGCTTTAGGAAGTATGAACTTTTAACAATATTAATTCTTCCAGTTCATAAACCAGAACATCTTTCCATTCTTTGGATTTTCTTCAGTTTCTTTTAGTTTTCAGTGAATAGAACTTGCAACTTCTAGGCTAAATTTATTCCTAAGTATTTTATTCCCTTTGATGGTATGGTAAATGGGATTCTCTTCTTAATTTCTCTTTCTGATAGTCATTGTTGGTGTATAGAAACATTATTTTTGTATACCAGTTTTGTATCCTGCAACTTTACTGAACTCATTTATTAGTTCTAACAGTGTTTTTGGTGGGGTTTTCAGAGTTTTCTATGCATAATATTATGTTAAATGCAATAGAAATAATTTTACATCTTTCTTTCTTTTTTGGACGCCTTTTATTTCTTTTTCTTGCCTAATTGCTCTGGCTGTGAATTTTAGTACTACATTGAATAAAATTGAAAATAGTGAATATCTTTGTCTTGTTCCTTGTCTTAGAGAAAAAGAATTCAATATTTCACTATTGAGCATGATGTTAGCTGTGGGCTTATAATATATAGATTTTATTATGTGAGATACATTCCCCCTATAGTCAATTTGCTAAGAATTTTTATCATGAAATGATGAATTTTGTCCTTTTTTCTGTATCTATGAAGATGATCATATAATTTTTATTTTTCAGTTTGTTAATGTATCACACTGATTTACTTGTGGATGTTAAATCATTTTTATATCTCTGGAATAAATCCCACTTGGTCATGGTGTGTGATATTTTTCAAATTGTTAATATTTTATTGAAGATTTTTGCATCTATATTTGTCAGGGATTTTGGACTGTAATTCTCTCTTCTTGTAGTGTTCTTGCTTGGCTTAGGTATCAGGGTATTGTTGGCCTTACAAAAAAGATTTGGAAATGTTCCTTCCTCTTTAATTTCTTGGAAGAGTTCTCAAAGGATTAGTATTAGTTCTTCAAATGTTTGGTAGAGTTTTTCAGTGAATGCTTCTGGTTCTGAACTTTTCTTTTTTGGGAGGTTTTTGATTACTAACTCAACCTCTTTACTAGTAATTGGATTGTTCAGATTTTTTATTTCTTCAATATTCAATCTTGGAAGATTTTATGTTTCTGGGAATTTATCCATTTCTTCTAGATTTTCAATTAGTTGGCATATGCTTGTTCATAGTAGTCTCTGTATTTCTGTGGTATTAGTTGTAATGACTCCTTTTCCATTTCTGATTTTATTTATTTGAATTCTTTCTCTTTTTTTCTTGTTAACTATAACTAAAAGTTTGTCTTTTTCTTTAAAAAAAGCTCTTGGTTTCATTGACTTTTATATTTTTTTTTAGTCTTTATTTCATTTATTTTTATTTTCATCTTTATTACTTTCTTCCTTCTACTATCTCGGGGCTTAGTTTCTTCTTATTATTCTAGTTTCAGTTAGTTTATATCTTTTTTCCTTAATGTAAGCATTTATTGCTGTAAATTTTCCTCTTAGAATTGCTTTTGCTTCATCCCATGAATTTTAGTATGTTGTGTTTCCATTTTCATTTGTCTCAAGGTATTTTTAAATTTTTCCTTCCATTTCTTCTTTGACCTTTTGGTTGTTCAGGAGCATGTTGTTTATTCTCCATGTAGTTGTGAATTTTCTAGTTTTCTTCTTGTATTTGATTTCTAGTTTCATACAGTTGTGGCAGGAAAAGATGCTGGATATGATATCAGTATTCTTATATATATTAAGACTTTTGTGACCTAATTTATGATCTGTCTTGGAGAATGTTTCATGTGAGCTTGAGAAAAATGTGTATTCTACTACTGTTGGATGGAATGTTCTGTAAATATTTGTTATGTTCATCTGATCTAATATGTAAAATCCAATGTTTCCTTATTAATTTTATGTCAGGATGATCTATACATTATTGAATGTGCATTATTTAAGTTCTCTACTATTATTTTATTGCTGTCTGTTTCTCCCTTTAGATCTGTTAATATTTTCTTTATATATTTAGGTGCTTCTACATTTTGGTTCAGAACTATTTACTAATAGTATATGCCCTTTGATGAATTGACCCCCTTTTCATTATATAATAACCTTCTTTGTCTCTTGTTATAGTCATTGGCTTAAATCCTGTTTTGTCTGATATAAGTATAGCTACCCCTGATTTCTTTCAATTTTCATTTGCATGGAAAATCTTTTGTCTATCCCTTCACTTTTAGTCACATGTGCCCTTAAAGCTGAGATATATCTCCAGTACATAGCATATAGGTGGGTTTTTTTTTTCAATCTAGTTTTTCTGTGTGTTTTAAGTGGAAAATTTAGTCCTTTTACATTTAAAGTAATTATTGATAGGTGTGGACTTACCATTGCCACCTTTTGTAGTGGTATTCTTTGATTTCTTCCTCTTTATCTTCTTTGTATCTACTACAATTTTTCACCTTGTTGTTAGCTTGATGTTTATTTAAAATATATTATATTTATAACCATCTCTTTTAAGTTGATAATAACTTAAAATCTTTGGATATATACAAACCTAACATTTTTACACTCCTTCTCCCCACATATTGTTTTGATGTCACAATTTATATCTTTTTACATTGTTTATCCACTCACAAACTGTTGTTGTTCAAGCTGTTTTTAATACTTTAGTTTTATACTTTTATATATTTTTCTGTTATTAGAGTCCTTTTGTTTCAGCCTGAAGACTTTCTTTAACATTTCTTATTAGGTTAGTCTAGTGGTAATTAACTCCCTAAGCTTTTGTTTGTCTGGAAAACACTTTATATTTCCTTCAGTTTTAAAGGCCTACTGTGCCAGGTAGTGTAATATTGGTTGGCATTTTTTTGTTCAGCACTTTGAATACATCTTCTGGCCTGAAAAATTTCTCCTGAAATATCTGCTGAAAGTTTTATGTAACAAGTTGCTTTTTTCTTGCTGCTTTTAAGACTCCTTGTCTTTTTGACAATTTAGTTATATGTCTTGGTATGGGTCTTTGGGTTTATCTTACTTGGACTTCTATCTGGCCTTCCTGAACCTGGATGTCTGTATTTTTCCCCAGGTTAGGGACATTTTCAGGCATTCTTTTCTTTTTTTGCCATTATTTCTTTGTTTTAAATATTTTTAAAAATTTTATTTATGTGTAGTTGATTTACAATGTTTTATAGTTTCTGTTCTACAGCATAGTGATTCATATATATATATATATATATATATATATATATATATATATATATATATATATATATTCTTTTTCATATTTCTTTTCATTATAGGTTACTATAAGCCTTTTAATATAGTTCCCTGTGCTATAGAATAGGACCCTATTGTTTATCTGTTCTGTACATAGCAGTTTGTATCTGCCAGTCTCAAACTCCCAATTTATACCTTCTTCCCCTCTTTCTCCCTGGTAACCATAAGTTTATTTTCTATGTCTGTGTGTCTCTTTGTTTTATAAATAAGTTCATTTGTGTCATTTTAAGATTCAACATATAAGTGATATTATATGATATTTGTCTTTCTCTGTCTGACTTCACTCAGTATGATCATCTCTGAGTCTCTCAGTATTGCTGCAAATGGCATTATTTCATTCCTTTTTATGGCTGAGTAATATTATACACACACACACACACACAATATATGATATATATCCCATTTCTTCATCCATTCATCTACTGATGGACATTTAGGTTATTTCCATATCTTGGCTATTGTAAATAGTGTTACAATGAACATTGGGGGTGCATGTATTTTTTTGAATTAGAGTTCCCTCCAGATATATGCCCAGGAGTGGGATCGCTGGATCATATGGTAACTCTATTTTTAGTTTTTAAAGGGACCTACATACTGTTTTCCATAGTGGCTGCAGCAATTTACATTCCCACCAACACTGTAGGAGGGTTCCATTTTCTCCACACCCTGTTCAACATTTATTATTTGTAGACTTTGACTATGTCCATTCTGACTGATGTGAGGTGATACTTCATTGTAGTTTTGATTTGCATTTCTCAAATAATTAGTGATGTTGTGCATCCTTTCATGTGCCTTCTGTCTATATATCTTCTTATTTGTGAATTGTACCTTTCATTGCTTCTGGAATATTCTTAGACATTATAACTTTAAGTATGGTGTCTACCATGCTTTGTATCTTCTCTCTCTGTAACTCTAGTCATACTTATGTTAGATTATCTAACCCAATCCTCATCATTTTTTGACTTCACTTTCATATTTTTCACTCTTTCTATGTGCTACTATATTCGTTTACTAAAACTGTTGGAACAAATATCATGAATTTGGTGACTTCAAACTACAGAAACTTATTCTCTCATGGTTTTGAAAGCTAGAAGTCCAAAAATCAAGGTCTCTTCAGGGCTTGTTCCTTCTGGATGCTCTGAGGAAGAATCTGTTCCATACCACTCTCCTATCTTCTGGTGTTTGTTGACAGTTCTTGGTGTTCTTTGGCTTATAGACACATCACTCATATCCTTGCCTCTGACTTCACATGGTCTTCCCCATGGGTCTTCTCTTCTGTATCTGTGTTTCAAATCTTCCACTCTTTTCTCTTATAAGGACACCAGACATTGGATTTAGGGTCCACCCTAATTCTAGGACGATCTCATCCCAAGATCACTAACTTAAATCACATCCACAAAAACCCTGTTTCTAAATAAGGTCATATTCATAGGCACCAAGGGTTAGGATTTGGATATCTTTCTTAGGTGTGGGGGACATGATTCAACACACTGCAGCTACATTCTGATTAATTTACTCATATAAATCTTCCTATTTATTAATCTATCTTTAGTTATATCAAATCTACTATTAAATATATTCATTTATGGTTTTAAATTTTCAATTATTAAATTTTTATTCTTCAAAATACTTTTGTCTTTTTAAAATTTTTCTCTGCATGTTTTAAAACTGTTCTTAATTTTTGTAAATATATAGAAACATGGCTATTTATATTTTGTGTCAAGTAACTACAATATCTAAAGTTTTGTGGACCCCTTCCTATTTTGCTGTTTCTCTTGGTTCAGAGTGCCTTCCTTGTTTTCTCATGTGTTTGGTGAATTTTGATTGTGAGTAGTTCAATTTCACTGAAAATTTGCTTTTTGAGATTCATGGAGACTTGGTATTAATGTGAGTTCCTTCAGAAAGTGTGTGTATTGCTTCTGCCAGAGCCCAAGATAACTTACTTGGAACTACTTTAAATTTTTAGTTTGAGACTTTGAGAATGATTCAGACTATAAATTTGTACTTTAAGTCAACATGGTAGCTGGGTTATAAATTCAATTTCTTAAGGATATTGCCTTCCTCTGCCAAATTGCCAAGTTTCAGACAAATTTTCATGTAATCTTTGCTGAAAGTGGGTGGTATTTCTAGTTCCCTCTTACATTAAGGTAAAGCCCTTTGGAGTCTTTGATTTAAAAGAAGAAAAATCTCTGCTTAGGCTCTCCACCTTAAGCATATTTTGAAATTTGCTTCCTGTACTCCAGGTGCCACAAGACCATGAAAGCTGATACCCAAGTTCACCTAGTTTGTCAAATGTCCTCAAATTCCTCTTACCTCTCTGGTTCACATCATCACTATGTCTCTGGCTTGAGAATTTCTTACTTTGAAGCTCAACAGTTCTCATAATAAAACATTTTAAAGGTTTTATCTGGCATTTTAGTTATTTAAAAAGGGGAGTTTAGCCTACTAACATTGTCTGTTGTCTTATCAGAAACAGAAATCTTATTTTTCTTTTTGAATCAATATGGATAATTTCTGTGATTTTAGAAAATTACCTATAGCATCTACATTAAAAAATGATTAGTCTAATTTTTTAATCATATTCTCTCATGGACTTCAGAATCTTAACTATATCTGTGGTTATGGCCCAATTTTTATTTATAATTAATTTTAATTTATGGTTAGTTTATTTATAGGTGATCTTTTCTCTCTCTCTTTCTAACTTGATCAGGCCAATGATTAATAAAGACAAAAAGTGATTAAAATAAAATGTGATAATATCTATGAAGCTTCTGTGAGTGGGTTATGGAGGTAAACACAAGAGACATTTTGTGAAGAATTAAATGAGAAGATGCATGAAAGCTTTTAGCACATTGTCTCATACTTGGAAAAACCTCAATAGCTGTTAAACTTTGTAGTATTAGGAAACCTTACTTAGAGAAAGGAGAGAGTAAGAATTGCCCAGACAAAGGGGAACAGTGGAAGAGTGGGAAAAAGTTGATTAGTATTGATAAAGCCTAGAGTAACTAAATGAACTTTAATATAACTAAAGCATAGAGTAGAAGAGTGATAATTGCAGGAGGTGAGACTAAAGAGCTTAGAGTAGAGCATATCATGTAGGGTTTGGTAGACATAATAAGGAATCTGGACTTTATCCTAAGAGAACATAATTATTGAAGGGTTTCAAGCAGGAAAGTATCCTGATTATATTTATCCTTTAGAAATATTATTTTGGCTACTGTATGGAGAATAGCTTAGATAGGGTTAATAGTGGGTACTAGGAGAACAGATAGTGGATAACTGAAGGAATACAGTAAGAAATGAAATGAGGAAATGGAAGAATTTGATATTTTGTAGATGAATCCTTAGAACTTCATGACTGACTGGATGTTGAGAGTGAAGGACAGGCTAGGGTTAGGACAAAACTCAGATTTATGGCTAGGGCAATCAGAGGATTGTCTTATTCATTGATATGGGGAGCAAAGAAGAAGAGCAGGTTTGGAAGATACAATGGTAAGTTTTATTTTGTACATGTTGAATGTGAGATACTTTTGATACTCACAATACTCATGAGAATGTCTCCTCTGCTTCTTTGCCTCAGGAAAGTGTAAAAGATACAGGTTTCTCTATAAATAGCTAAGAATTTGATCAATTTTCCTTAAAGGGAGGTGGGAGAGCCTACACAAAACTTTGAGAGTAGAAACCAATTCTTCCATTCCTTTCTTTGACTCCTCTACGTTTGACTTTGTGTTAAATATGGTCTCATCGTTGGCTTTACAGAATATGGCTATCATGTAGACAATTCAATTTAGCTTCTCCTGACCCAGCAAACATGGTATAGTTGGATACCTCTCAGATAGCCCCCAGTGATCTCCACCCCATAGTATCCACACCCTTGTGAAATTTCCTCCCCTTGAATGCGGGCTCAATTTTCAACTTACTTCTAAGGAATAGAGTGCGGCACAACTGATGTGATGGCTCTCCTGAGTTAGAATATTAAAGGACTATGGCTTTTATGTTTGGGTTCTGTATTTCATGCTGTCTCTTAAATGTCTTGCTATGGGGGAAGCCAGCTGCCATCTCATAAGTCAGTGCTGTGGAAACATGCAATGTGGCAAAGAACTGATGCCTACTAAGAGCCGTAAGAGAGCTTGAGATTGTATCCTCTGCTAGTTGAGACTTGAGATGACTGCAGCTGACTTTTTGTTTGTCAAGTGAGAGATCATGAACCAGAATCACCCAGCTAAGCTGCTCCCAGATTCATGACTCACAAAAACTGTAAGATAATAAATGTTTGTTGTTTACAACTACAAATTTTGGAGTAATTTGTTATGCAGCAATAGATAAATAATATCCCTAACTTGCTCGTAAGGCAATCAGGCTGAGTCATGAAGATTGTATTTGAGATATAAGAATAAGCATGTAATGATTGAGAGATCAAAGCTATTTTATTTATTGAAGTATTAAAATAGTACCTGAACAGAATCTTATCTGACATAGAAATAACACCAGAACTCTACTGAATGTGATTATCACCTAAGCCACCAGAGATACTGATCCTGCTGAGTTTCTTCACAGTTATGTAAATCAAAGGCTGAGAGACTGGCTGAAATCAGGATGTAAATCATTGGATAGTTTCTTTTGGAAAGCCTTACAATGAATCAAAAGGAATTTTTAATAAGAAATTGAAATGAAACCTCACCTTTGGAGAAAGAGTACTCTGTCATTCCTGTAGCCAAGGCACCCAGTCAAAGAAAACATAGGATTATGACAACGATCCTGTGAATTGAGTCCTGGGGCTCTCTTAACCTTGTTTCTTACTTGACTCTGGAGAGTGGACTGGGCATGATTTAGAGGCTAAAGACTGGTTCAACAATGGGAAGATGCAAAAATTCAAGTTGCAGACCCATCCTTTGATCTTGAGCCATTAGTACCACAGATCCTCTTGGCCTTTCATGTCTGACAAATTCTCAGGTATTGGTGACATGACTGCTGCTATGAGTGGGTAAAGGACTGTCCTGCTGTCTGAAATGGGAAGTGCCTGGCCAACACCCTCTTCTCTGGTTGTATGAGACAGGGACCCAAACAGGGAAGAGATGGGAGGGGGACAAAGACACCAGTTCAGAAGGTGATCATTTAGGGCTTCATGCTACAAGTGATTTTGGATTTCCAAAGATGAAACAAGTCTCTCCAGTACAAGGCAGCTGCAGGTCACAGTCCTAGGACCTGGCTGGTTTTGTCAATCTGGCAGTTCAGAGTCAGCGCAAAGGACATCCCCAACACCTGAGAAAAGAGTTGGGAAAATGTGAGGTCTTTACATGTGGAACTATCTCACCCATGAACCCTGGGATCAGCCCCAGAGAAAAAGAAAGTGTCCGTCACACTGAGACTACTCTTGCTATCACTTTCAATTCCTTCTCAGGGTTTTGTCCTTTAATTTTAGAATGGCAATGGGGAGACAAGTGAGGGTGATGATGGCAAGGCAGTAGGGTATGAAGCATTGGGACATCTTTTGTGTCCTTAAGAAATCATAGAAGTCCTGCTGCTAGTATAACAAGTTCTGCACAAGTCAACACTTTGTGCAATGAGTCACCTCTACTCATGTCTTAGGCCTCCAAGGTTTCCAAGAAGAGAAAAATTGTTTCTCTCTCAGCTTTTTGATTAAGTCTTAGCTAATTGTGATATACTCAAGACACTTGGTATAAAAATGGTAGAAATCTCACATAATAAAAAAGAACACAAAACTACCCCCTAGCTACCAATGATTTATCAAACTAAGCAGAGAAACAATGTGGAAGTTGATTACAATTTCCATCAGCAACTTCTGCTTAGCATATAAGGCCAATTTTTCCAGTGGAATATTTTATTCACCACACGCTTTTCCAGACCAGCTGAGTGAGGGACCACAGTAAGGTTCTGCCTGGTGACATTTAACTTGATTATGAGACACTCTTATCTCTTAGGGATAAGTTGACCAGATAGATCTTACAGCATATTTTTGTATGCATTAAATTGGTAATAATGTCATTTGCTACTTGACTGGGGGAGCTCATATTTATTGAGCACATACCATGTATCTGGTACTGTTCTAAAGATTACATGACTTAACTCATTTAATCCTCAAAGTAGTCCTGTGATTAAGCTCTTACCTGGATCACACATACACAGATAGTGATGATTCCAATATACAGGAAATTGGAGTGAAACCACAGTTTTGCTTTTACATAGCAACCCTGGAAAAAATTACAAGTACAAATGATACTACTATATTATTCAACTTTGTATTAGTAGGTTTATTTGGAGAGTTTCTATTTTGCCTTATGCCAAGAGACTTAGGCCCAGTATTATATTTTCATTTTCTTTAAATGGATGAAAAAACAGGAATAAAGTAAAGAATATTAAACTACAGACTTTTCTTGTATCATTATCATTATAATTATAATTGCACCTAAATTAGAAGTCTTAGGTGTTTACTCACTGAGTTAAAATGGCTTCCAAGAGGCAGGTCAGCAACATATGTTCTGGTGGTCTTTGAACATTCACTGCTGACTTGGGGTTGACAAAGGGGACTATAGGCTATGCAATCCTAGGACTGGTTGATTTCAGCTTCTATTTCAAAAGCCAATAAACCTACCACAGCCCTACCAAGCTCCAGGCAGGTGGCTGATTGGTGGGTGTCCCAGTCTTTCTTCACAGTCTTCAAGACTGGGAAAAATTGCAGAAATGTCCAAACCATCCAAGTGGGTAACATGGGATAACAGGACCTTAGGGACTTGTTCTAGTTAGAAGATGATTTTGGATTCTTCTGTGGGCCTCATCTGAAGGTTCAAATTAAGTCAACAGTTCCATCAACACTCTCTCTCCCAACTCCTTACACCTTTGCTTATGATTCATTCTGCTAAGGAGCTGGAGGATGCTGCCATCTCCAAGGAAGGAGAGCAGGGGAACAGGTAGAAGGAGATTTTCTGCCTCAACCTTAAAATTTTACTTTCAACCATAGGAAGACCTCAATTCTCATTCTTGCTCAAGAAAAATCTAGACATAGTCTTCTGCCAGTATCACATAAACGTTTCTTTGCTAATGTCATAATTTAGAGTAAATAGATAGATTCTTAATGGCATTTCTAGACTAAATGAGCTTGTTCCTTTTTTTCTGATTTGTCTAGTTACCTGGGTTATTTTTCTGGTCTCTATTTTGTTAAAGGCTTCCTCTTTCTGGCTGGGAGGAGTAGGTCCTGTATGACTAGAGTTTCTAAGGTAATTAAAAGTTTAACCAAAGGAGTCAATAGCAGAAAAGTCTCCCCCCCACACACACACAAATTACCTTAACTTGCGGATCTGGGGGGCAAGATGCTGGTGGGCTGCCTATCCAATCACTCGTGCCATTTACACCACAACACTTCAGCTAAAAGTCAAACCCCAAAAAAGTTATGGTTAGAAAGCTAACAGAAATAAAACCACAGGTCTTGGGAAAAAGGTGGACCCTTCAGCTCTGACTCTATAGCAGAAAATCTAGAATTGGCCTGACTACAATGTTCCTTAGAACTAAGCACTTTCAAATCTGTTATACCATTTCACTCACATAAAACTTCTTCAAGTAGAGAGGTAATACTTAATTTATTCACATTTTACAGATTAAAAAAACTCAGGCATACTGGGGACTTTATAATGGAAGGATCAGACTGACCATACCTAGACCCCTAGGCTGTTAGCATACTGATGCCATCTTAGGCCTTTTATAGTTTTTCCTGTCCTACAGCGAACCCTACCCAGGATTGTACTGTGCAGTAAATCATTTCTCTATCATCAAGGGCTTTGTAATTAATAGATATTGTGGTCTCTATGCTCTGTTAGTCCACAAATAATAATGAAAATCTTTGTTGACATATGCTCAGCTCCCACAAGACTAGATACCCATTCATGAATCTTGACTTAGGAATGGCTGTTCTGTTTCCAAGCACTTACCTTCAAACCCTCAGTTAACTATAAAATTGTCCCAGTAACCCCTTGGCAGTGCAGAGTGCAGCTGCAAATGCTTCCAGATTATTGTCCACCTGATTCCAATCCCTGTGAATAAGTCACCCTATAACAAACTGATTCAGTGATTATATGGAGCTGTCTGCCTTGTTTTTTGGCCTAAAGATGTCTTTTGAGTTCAGTAGGCACTTTTCATTCCCTCCATCCCTGGACAATTGGTAGGCCAGGCAGGAGACAGAAAATGATGCAGAAATGGATACGGGGGCCAAGCAAGGAAAAGCTCATTATCAGTAGGGGAAATCACACACTGGCCAGCCATTTCCATGTGGCGTGATCTGGTTACGTTTATGGAAAACTTCAGGCTGGTGCAAGAGTACCCTGAAAAAGTGAAGGGCTCACTAGATCTATTAAGCGGTTGGAAAATGCAAATGGAAAAAAAGTGAGCAAGCTATTGCAGCTGTTGCATGGCCTTTGTTCTGCGGTTTAAGGATGAGCGCAGACAAGGAATTACAGTTCAGCTGGGAACTAGAGAAGACTAAAGAGGCACTAGCACTAGACAGGGATGTCTGGATGGCATGTTCTGCCACTTCAGACATTTTTTCAAAGAAAATACAACAGGAAGAATATAGTGAAGTGATGGGATGTAAGATAGCTAAATGTAGGGCCATAGGCTGCCCTGTTCAAAGGTGAGGACTATTATTTCACAGGAGAACTGGGACTCGAAGAGGTGGAATCCTTGGGCTAATGACTTGTCAGAAGACAAGGACATAACTATGGAGGAGGAAGAGGACCTATGGGCCTGGCTTCTGATCCAAACTAAATCACAGGCCACTAGAGAACGAAGAGATAATAGAGAGGAAATCCTTATGAGCCAAAAAGCAACCATGCGGGAATTTTCCTCCCTGAATTAGTAGAATTAACCAGCAGATTTAAACAAGAGTGAGGACTGCATTGCAGCCTAGGTGCTCCATTTATGGGATACTAGGGGAGATGGCATTATGTTAAACGGGTAAAATGGCTTTGGTTACAGCACAGCCTGCCTTCTGGCACTGTTTGTATGTGACTGAGGTGGGAGAAAATTGAGGGCACCCAGCCAACTTGATTGAATGGATTCATGTAGGTATAGATATGATTTGGCCAAATGAGAGAGAAGAGCTGTCACCCCCTAAGATGGGCATCTATGGAAAAGTTACAAGAAATAGTGAGGGAATTAGGAATGAAGTGTGCTATCTATGCTCTTAATTTCCAAAGACCTAAAGAGGAGTTATTTACAACAGGCATGAAGGATTGTATCTTGCAGTCCACTCCAAGAGTTTGGTAGGGAAACTTAGATTCAGTTTTGGCTCCAGTGGTTAATCCACTCATTCATATGGTGGTGGCCATGATAGCTGATCTAAATGACACTGAAAGGATCCAACATAGGGAAATAGATAATTAGACTTAGATAAAGCCAAAGAGAAAAAACAAAACATGAGGAAACTAAAGAAAGGGGCCTGACTAGAATTTCTTGCAAGCAATTGTGGCAAGACCTGGTATTAGCCAGGACCCCTAAGGAGAATACAGATAAACAACCTAAGTCGGTCCTTTTAAACTTATGGAAAGTATTAACCTAAAGAAAAACAGTTTAAACTGAAAAATTGTGCTCTACGCTGGAATTTGACACAACATTGTAAAATGACTTTAACTCAATAAAAAAAAGTTTTAAAAATAAATAAAGAAAATAAAGAAAAACAGTTTACTCCTCTGGCAACAAGAGAAAAAGAAGAATGGCACAACCCAGTGGTCTACCACTGAGAGAAGATGAAGAACAGGGGTGGATACCCCCAACTCCTAGGGAGTAGGAGTGGGGTCAATGTTGCTCCTTGGAGGGGATGAATGGAGGCCCCATGATGAACAGACTATTGTTCCTGCATCAATAAAAAGATTGTTCTGGCTTTAGTGGATACTGGTGCCAAGTACACCCTGATTTGTGGGAATCTATCCAAGTTCCAAGGGGAAAAATGAGCCATTGATGGAAATGGAGGCCAAATGTTGTAGTGAAACAAATGAACTTGTATTTACAAATTGGAAGATTGCCTCCCTGATTCCTTTTGTTTATTTTTACCCATACCTGAGTATACTTCAGGTATGGATGTCCTACAAGACCTGGACCTCAAAAGGCAAGTTCTGCTTTTGGATCAGAGAGCTCAAGCCTGTAATCAAGGGTTATGCTAAATAAGGCCCCATGAAGTTGCCTATCCCCTGGAGATTGATGACAACAAAACAATATCACTTACCTGGGGGACAGGAATAAATAACAGCTATCATGAAGGAATTAGAGAAAGTGGTGGTATATGACTAGCACAAAGCCTTTTCAGTAGCCCCATGTGGCTGGGGGAAAAACCAAGCCCCACCTGGTACATGACAGCAGACTACAGAGAATTAAACAAGGTAGTACACCTTATCTATGCAGCAGTTCCATAGAACTCTTGAGTATGCTCTCTTCCTCTCTTAAAACATAGCATTGTGTCTTTCTTAGATTTGTCTAACAACTTTTTCAGCAAACTCTTAGATAAGAGGTCCCAGGACCAGTACACCTTCACATGGTAAGGGAGACAATGGACTTTTACTGTCTTACCCCAAGGTTATCTGCATAGTCCTGCTATATGTCATGGGATGGTGGCCCTGGGCTTGGAGAAACGGGCTCTCCCTCCCTCTTTAGTTCTCTGTCATTACATTGATCATATTTTGTTAGCCTGTAATGGCTTGTTTTCTCTTTCCTAAGCCTCTGCATCTCTTCAGGAACATTTAAACATGGGGATGGGAGTTAAACCCTGAGAAGGTGCAAGGACAGGTACAATCAGTAAAGTTTTTTAGCTGATTTCTTGGCAGAAACTTTGCAGGCCAGAAGGGAGTGGCATGACATATTCAAAATGCTGAAAAGGAAAAACCTGCAACATAAGATACTCTACTTTAGGATGGAAGGAGAGTTTTAAAATTTCTTACATTAGCCAAAACTAAAAGAGTTCATTGATACAAAACCTACCCTAAAATAAATTTTAAAAGATTTTCTCCAAGTAGCAAAGTAAGGAAGCTACAGAAAAGGGAAAATCTAACTAGAAAAGGCAAATATATAGTAAAGACTAAGGATCAACCACTTAAATAAGCCAGTATAAAGATTAAAAGACAAAAAATATAAAAGTAATTATAACTATAATAAGCAGTTAAGAGATAAACATGAAGATGTAAAATAGGACAGCAACAAATACAAAATTTCAGTTAAGGGAGTGAAAAAAAGTAGATCTTTTAGAATGTGTTTGAACTTAAATGACTACCAGTTTAAAACAAGTAGAAATACCTATAGGTCAACATATATAAACCCAATGGTAACCACAAATTAAAAACCAACAATAGACACACAAAAACCAAAAAGAAAGGAACACAAGATGCTACTAAAGAAAATCATCAAACCACAAGGGAAGAAAGAAAAAGAAGAAGAAATGAACAGAGAAGAACTACAAAAACAACTGAAAAACAAGTAATAGGATGGCAATAAGCACATATCTATCAATAATTACTTTAAATGTCAATGAACTAATGTTCCAATCAAAAGTAATAGGATGGATGATTGGATTAAAAAAAGGCTCTTCTATGTGATGCCTATAAGAGATTCACTTGAGAGCTAAAGTCACACACAGACTGAAAGGAGGAGATGGAAAAAGATATTTCATTCAAATGGAAATGATAAGAAAGCAGAGGTAGCAATACTCATATCAGACAAATGGACCCAAAAACAAAAGGTGTAGCAGAAGATAAAGAAGGGCATTATACAATGACAAAGGGATAAATTCAAGAGGACATTACACTTGTTAAATGTATGCACTAATACAGGAGCATCTAAAAGTATAAAGCAAATACTAACTGTCATAAAGGAAGAAATTGACAATAATACAATATTAGGAGACTTTAACACCCCACTTACATCAATGGAGAGATCATCCAGACAGAAAATCAAAAAGGTGATACTGGTCTTAAATGACACAATAGACCAGTAGAACCCAGTAACTATCTATAGGACATTACATTCAAAACCATCAGAATACACATTCTTTTCAACTATATTGGAGCTTTCACCAAGATAGATCACACACTAGGCCACAAAACAAATCTTAACACATTTCAGAGGATAAAAAATTATATCAAGCATTTTTTTGTACCACCATGGTATGAAACAAGAGATCAATGACAGAAAGAAAAATGGGAAAAGAATACTAAAAAAAAAAAAAAAAAAAAAAAAAAGCTACTAAAAAAAAAAAAATGAGTCAATGAAGAAATCAGGAGGGGATTAGAAAATATTTTGAAACAAATGAAAATGGAAACACAATGCTCCAAAATCTATGGGAGATGCAGCAAAAACAGTGAAAAAATGGAAGTTTATAATAATTCAGGCCTTCCTAGAGAACAAGAAAAATCACAAATAAACAATCTTACCTACCACCTAAAGGTCTTAGAAAGAGAATGGCAAAGCCCAAAGTCAGCAGAAGGAAATAAATAACAAAATCAGTGAAGAAATAAATGAAATAGAGATTTTTTAAAATAGAAAAAAATCAATGAAACCATAGATTTTTCTTTCTTTCTTTCTTTTTTTTTTTGAAAAGTAACTAAAATTGATAAACCTTTAGCTAGGCACACCAAGAAGAAAAGAGAGAGGACCCAAATAAACAGAATAAGGAATGAAAGAGGAGAAATAACAACCAATACCAGAGATAGAAAAAATAATGGGAGTACTACAAATAGTTATATGCCAACAAATCATGCAACCTAGAAGAAATGGACAAATTTATAGAAACAAAGAACCTGTCAAGACTGAATCAAGAAGAAACAGACAATTTTAACAGACTGATAACTAGAAGTGAAATTGAATTTGTAATTTAAAAAAAGAGCTTCCCAGAAAACAAAAGTCCAGGACCACATTTTCACGAAGGGAATTTTACCAAACATATAAAGAAGAACTAATACTACTCTTCTTAAGATATTCCAAGAAATTGAATAGAATGGAACAATATCAAATTCATTGTATAAGGCCACAATTATCCTGATATTAAAACCAGAAAAAGATACTATAAAAAATACAGGACAATATTTTTGATGAATATAGATGCAAAAACACACAACAAAATATTAGCAGAGTAAATCCAACAATATATAAAAAGGATCATACACCATGACCAAGTTGGATTTATTCCAGGGACACAAGGATGATTCAATATTTGAAATCAATCAGTGTGATACACCACATTAAGAAAGAGAAGGATAAAACTCACGTGATTATCTCAATAGATGTAGAAAAAGAATTTAACAAAATTCAATATCCATTCATGATAAAATTTCTCATCAAAGTGAGTATAGAGGAAACACACCTCAGCATAATAAAAGCCATTTATGACAAACCCACAGCCAGTGGTGAAAAGCTGAAAGCCAGCATTATCCTAATAGCAAAATCAGACAAATATATTACAAGGAAAGAAAACTAAGGACAAATGTCTCATGAACATAGATGCAAAAATCCTCAAAAATTTGAAATTGAATCCAAAAAGTATGTACAGGAGCATACACCATGACCAAGCAGGATTTATTCCAGACTTGCTGATTCAACATTTAAAAATGAATAAGCTCTAGAGATCTCCTATATAACCTAAACACTACTGATTATTGTACCTATAATTAACAATAATGTGCTGTTAAGTTTGTAAAGAAGATAGATCTCATGTTAAATGTTCTCATCACAATAAAATTGAATTAAGGCTAGGTCAACATTAGATAATCAATTAATGTAATTTGTTGTATCAACAAACTGAAAAAGAAAAATCATATGATTGTAGCCAGCCATAGATGCAGGAAAAGCATTTGACAAAATCCAACACCCGTTCATGATTTAAAAAAAGACTCAGCAAACTTGGAATAGAATGGAACTAGCTTAACTTGATAAAAAAAAAAAAACTACAAAAAAAAATACAGTTAGCATCATGCTTAGTGGTAAGAAACCTGAAGCTTTCCCACTAAGATCAGGTACAAGTCAAGGATGTCCCCTCTCACCAATCTTCTTCAACATTATACTGGGAGTCTTTGCTAATTCAATAAGGCATAAGAGGCATAAAGAAAGGATGAAAGAAAGAGAGAAAGAGAAAGAGAAAGAGAAAGAGAAAGAGAAAGAGAAAGAGAAAGAGAAAGAGAGGAAGGAAGGAAGGAAAGGAAGGAAGGAAGGAAGGAAGGAAGGAAATACAGATTGGAAAGGAAGACATAAAACTGTTTTTGTTCACTGGTGAAATGATTAATTATGTAGAGAATCTGAAAGAATTAACAAAAAGATTCCTGGAACTAACAAACAATTATAGTAAGGTTGCAGGATACAAGGTTAATATACAAAAATCAGTTGTTTTTCTATATTGCAACAATGAATAAATGGAATTTGAAATTAGAAACACAATACCATTTACATTAGCATCCCCCCAAATGAAATACTTAGGTATGGATCTAACAAAATAGGTAAAAGATCTGTATGAGGAAAACTCTGATAAACAATCAAAGAAGAACTAAATAAATGGAGAGATATGCCATGTTTATGGATAGGAAAACTCAATATTATTAACATGTCAGTTCTTCCCAACTTGATCTATAGATTAAATGCTACATCAATCAAAATCCCAGCAAATTATTTAATGGATATCAAACAACTGATTCTAAAGTTTATGTAGAGAAACAAAAAACACAGAATAGACAATACAATATTGAAGGAAAAGAACAAGATGGAAGACTTACACTACTCAACTTCAAAACTTACTATAAACCTACTATCAAGACAGGATGGTATTGATGAATAAATGGACAAATAGTTTTAGAGAGTCCAATAACAGACCTGCATATAGTCAACTGATCTTTGACAAAGAAGCAAAGGCAATACAATAGAGAAAAGATAGTCTGTTCAACAAATGGTGCTGGAATAACTGGACATTCACAAGCAAAAAAAACGAAAAAAAAAAAAAAAGAAAAGAAAAAGAAGAAGAATCTAGACAGATAGCTTACACCCTTCACAAGAATTAACTCAAAATAGATCATAGAGCCAAAAGTAAAACACAAAACTATAGAAATCCTAGAAGATAATATAGGAGAAAACCTACATGACCTTGGTTGTGATGATACATTTTTAGAAACAACACCAAAGGTCTTATCCATGAAAGATGTAATTAATGAGCTGGACTTCATTAGAATTAAAATTTTCTGTTCTGCAAAAGCGGTGTCAGGAGAATTAGAAGACAAGCCATAGACTGGGAGAAAATATTTGCAAAAGACATCTGATAAAAGACTTTTATCTAAATAGTTATATATTTTTAAAAACCACTTAAAACTTTACAATAAGAAAACAACAAACCTGATTTAAAAATGAACTGGACCAAGTGCCAAGATGGTGGAGTAGAAGGACGCTCATAGCTCACCCTCTCCCACAAGTACACCAAAACTCACATCCACGGACCCACTCAGCCAACCAGAGCACCTGCCAAACTCCAACAGAACATCACCCTCTTCAAAAGAATCTGGTAGGAGAAAAGGAATAAAGAAAGAAGAAAAAGAAAAACAGTGTGGGACTGGTCCCATGGGGGAGGGAGCAGCAAAGAAGGAATAGTGCTCATTCACTGAATCTCCCCCTCTCCAACAGAGAGGCCAGCAGGACAGAGGGGGAACCTCTGAGGCTCTGTTCTGTATGGAGCAGCCCTTGACCGACAGAACTAAGTTAAACAGGCATAGAAAGTCTCCGAAACTCCCAGCCTTAGAGGCAAAGTGGCAGGTGGGGGATGGGACAGGCTGCTCAAGACGGGCGGAGGACTGGGGCAGCTACACTGAGGCACCTCCGGGGGACTTCAGGGTGCTGTGTACCATGGATGAGTGGGTACACAGGGCAGAACAACCTGGGCCCTCCATAAAACAACATGGCTGATGTGCCCTGGGGGGAAGTGTGCCATACCCCCATCTCTAAAACCCACCCAAGGTTTTTGGGAGAAGAGGGGCAGGGCTCAGGCACAGCTGCCATATCCTCTGGCGCTTAACACCCAGGCAGGGGTGGGGTTGAAACCTGAATCTGTACCTAAGGGCTTAGCAGCCTCAAAGGCTGGACAGAGAATTGTCTACAGCCCCAGGCAGATAGGATCTTTCTGCCCATGTACCTCAGAGAACTTGCTCCACCAAGACAAAAAGACAAACAGGGAGCTGAGTTTTGGCACGGACCAGGGGCAGGACTGTCCCACCATCTTCCCCAGTCTTCAACAAGGCCACCTACAGAGCGCAGACCTCAGGCAGAGTGGGCAGCTTCACAGAGTAGGGGAGCAACCTGCGGCAGGAGAGGGCAGGCGGCCACCCGCCTTCCTGGCAGGAGCACAGCACCTGACTGCAGTGCTGGGAGGGGATGCAATCTGCTTGCCGAAAGGCACTGGGAGCAGCACTGAT
The DNA here is from genome assembly GCF_048773025.1 of Camelus bactrianus. NCBI lineage: Eukaryota > Metazoa > Chordata > Mammalia > Artiodactyla > Camelidae > Camelus > Camelus bactrianus. The sequence goes on along the minus strand of NC_133547.1, from coordinate 40,901,548 downwards.
GAGGGGCGCAAACAGAGGGCCTCTGGAAGCAGCAGGCTGAGTTTGCAAAACAGTGAAGACAGAAAGACTTCTCAATAAAATCATTAAGAGCTTACAGTCTCCACAAGAAAACATCCCCCCTCTTTTTTTTAATCTTTTAAAAAATCTGTTATATTTTCTATTGCCTTTTTAATTTTTACTTTTTAAAAAATTGTATATGCTTCCAGTTTTAATCCCTTTAAAATTTTTCTTTTAAAATATTATTATTATTATTTTTAAAAATCCACCACATTTCATTTTTATTTCTCTTGGTTTTGATTTCCTGTTATTGATTATACACAGGTTTCAAATATCATTTTTTTGCTCTTTTCTCCTTTTTTTTTAAAGCTTTTAAAAGATGTTTCAACTCGACTGATAGTCTGATTCAAATTTCTCTTCTATTATTGATTATACATGGTTTTCAACCTTTTTTTTCTCCTTTCTTTTAAAATTCTCTTTCTCTTTTTTTTAAAGTTTTATTCCTGCATAGGAGTTAGATAGATAAATAAATAAACTCCTTAAGGACCGCAATAGATAACTGATACTCCATAAGCCACAATGCCAGAGAGATATGAGCAAGATGAAGATCCAGAGGAACCACTCCCAATTAAAAGAGCAAGAGAAATCCCCTGAAAGAACAATCAATAAAGACATCGATAGCCTACTAGATCAAGATTTCAAAAAAGGAGTGATCAAAGTACTGAAGGAATTAAAAGACATAGTATTTAGAGATATAAAATATGTCAAAAATGAAATTGAAGCTATAAAGAAGAGCCAAGTAGAATTGGTAAACTCACTTGCTGAGATGAGAGCTGACCTAAAGGCTGTACAAAGCAGACTAGATAATGCAGAGGAATGAATAAGTGACCTAGAAGACAGGACAACAGAAAGCCCTAGTCAGAAAAGCTGAGAGAAAAAAGGTAAAAACCAATGAAAACAACATAAGGGACCTATGGGATAATATAAAGCGTGCTAATCTTCACGTAATAGGAGTTCCAGAAGGGGAATAAAAAACAAAGGGGATTGAAAAGGTATTGGAAGAAATCATGACTGAAAACTTCCCAAAACTAAAGAAGGAATCAGATATCCAAGCACAGGAGGCTCAGAGGGTCCCAAACAGGAAGAACCCAAATAGACCCACACCAAGATGACATAATCAAGATGGCCAGAGTCACAGATAAAGAAACGATCCTAAAAGCAGCAAGAGAAAAACAGAGTGAGTTACAAGGGAAGCCCCATAAGGCTCTTAGCTGATTTCTCTACACAAACACTACAGGCCAGAAGGGAGTGGCAAGATATATTCAAAGTCCTGAATGAAAAAAGATGCAGCCTAGGATCCTTAATCCAGCAAGGCTATCCTTTAGAATAGAAGGAGACATACAGAATTTCACACACAAGCAAAAACTAGAAGAGTTTAGCAACACTAAACCCATGCTAAAAGAAATATTGAAAGGTCTACTCTAAATAGAAAAGAAGCAGGATGCTATAGAAATGAAAATCTCATAACTAGAAAGGTGATAACTCATGAATTACAAATAAAATAAACACAAAATTGTAAAATAAGACATCTAAATCATTAAGAGTGGGAGAGGGAAGCAATAAAATATAGAGTATTTTTTGTTCTTTCTTTTTTAAGAAAGCTTTTTTAAGTTTTGTTTTCAGTAGGATGGGTTTGAAATTATATTACTATCTGTTTAATACAAACAGTTATAGTAATGGGTTAATAGACTTACAAAAAAAGGGTAACCACAAGCCAAAAACTTACAAGTGAATCACAAAAACTAAATAAAATGCAAGATAATATAAACAAAAATTACTAAACCACAAAAGGAAGAAGAAAGGAACAAAGAGGAAATACCAAATCAACTGCAAAAATAAGTTCAAAATGGCAATAAACACACATCTCTCATTAATTACTGTAAATGTTAATGGACTAAATGCTCCAATCAAAAGACATAGAGTGGCAGACTGGATAATAAAGCAAGAACCTTCAATATGCTGCATACAAGAGGCTCACTTTAGGGAGAAGGACACATATAGATTGAGAGTGAAAGGATGGAAAAGGATATTCCATGCAAATGGAAAAGCCAAGAAAGCAGGTGTAGCAATACTGATTCCAGACAAAACAAAGGCCATAAAGAAAGATAAAGAAGGACATTTTATAATGATTAAAGGAGTAATACAAGATGAGGATATTACACTTTTTAATATATATGCACCCAATATAGGAGCACCTAAGTACATAAAACAATTAGTAACAGAGATAAAGGGGGATATTGATGGGAACACAATCATTGTTGGAGATTTTAACACCACATTAACATCACTAAACAGATCTTCCAGACAGAAAATAAATAAGGCAACAGAGAAATTAAATGATACAACAGAAAAATTAGATTTGGTGGATATTTTCATAGCATTACACCCCTCAAAAATAGGATAAACAGTCTTTTCAAGTGCACATGGAACATTTTCTAGGATTGATCATGTACTTGGGCACAAAAGAAACCTCAACAATCTTAAGAAGATAGATATTATCTCAAGCATCTTTACTGACCACAATGCCATGAAACTAGAAATCAACTATAGAGAAACAAAGGAGAAAAAAAAGAAAGCATAGAGATTAAACAATATACTATTAAAAAAAAAAAACAATGGGCCAATGATGAAACCAAAGTTGAAGTTAAATATACCATGAGACAAATGAAAACACTACCACACAAAATTTATGGGATGAAGCAAAGGCAGTGATAGTGATATAGGCCTTCCTCAAAAAAGAAGAACAATCTCAAATAAACAATCTAACCCACCCGCTAAAAGAATTAGAAAAAGAAGAGCAAAATACCCCAAAAGGCAGCAGAAGGAAGGAAAGAATAAACATAATAAACATTAGGGAGGAAATAAATAAAATAGAGATTTAAAAAAATTGAAAAAAATCAATCAAACCAAAAGCTGTTTTTTTGAAAGAGTAAAATTGACAAACCTCTGGCCAAACTCAAAAGGAGAAAAAATAGAGAGCACAAATAAGCAAAATAAGAAAAGAAAATGGAGAAATTACAAATAACATAGAAATACAGAATATCATACGCGAATATTATGAAAAACTATATGGAATCAAAATGGATAACCTAGAGGAGATGGACAAGTTTCTGCAAACATAAAGTCCACCAAGAGTGAACCAAGAAGAAACTGACCACTTGAACAAACCTATCACTAGAAATGAAATCGATTTTGCAATAAAAAAAACCTCTCTACAAATAAAAGTCCAGGACCGGACGGCTTCACCAGGGAATTCTACCAAACATACAAAGAAGAACTCTTACCAGTCCTTCTCAAACTCTTCCAGAAGATTGAAAAGGAGGGAATACTCCCAAACTCATTCTATGAAGCCACCATCACCCTGACACCAAAACCAGGAAAAGACACTACCCAAAGAATTATAGGCCAATATCACTGATGAAAATAGATGCCAAAATCCTTACCAAAATATTAGCAAATAGAGTCCAACAGCACATAAAAAAGATTATACATCATGATCAAGTGGGGTTCATCCCAGGGACACAAGGGTGGTTCAACATATGCAAATCAATCAATGTAATACATCACATCAACAAGAGAAAGGACAAAAACCACATGATCATCTCAATAGATGCAGAAAAAACATCTGATAAAATTCAACACCCATTTATGATAAAAACTCTCACCAAAGTGGGTATAGAGGGAACATATCTCAACATAATAAAAGCTATATATGACAAACCTACAGCCAGCATAGTACTCAACGGTGAAAAACTCAAAAGCTTCCCACTAAAATCTGGGACAATATAAGGCTGCCCACTATCACCACTCCTATTCAACATAGTCTTGTAGTCCTAGCCACAGAAATCAGGCAAGAGAGAGAAATAAAAGGGATCCAAATTGGAAAAGAAGAAGTAAAAGTGTCACTATATGCTGATGACATGATACTATATATTGAAAACTCTAAAAGGTCCACACAAAAACTACTAGAACTGATTGAAGAATTCAGCAAGGTAGCAGGTTACAAGATTAACGTTCAAAAATCAGTTGCATTTCTTTACACTAATGATGAATCAACAGAAAAAGAAAGTAAAGAAACAATCCCCTTTAAAATAGCACCCAAAGTAATAAAATACCTAGGAATAAATCTAACCAAGGAGGTGAAAGAATTATACACAGAAAACTTTAAACCATTGATGAAGGAAATTAAAGAAGACTTTAAAAAATGGAAGGATATCCTATGCTCCTGGATCAGAATAATCAATATTGTTAAAATGGTAACACTGTCCAAGGCAATCTACAGATTTAATGCAATCCCTATCAAATTACCCAGGATATAGTTCACAGAACTAGAACAAATCATAATAAAATTTATATGGAACCACAAAAGACCTAGAATTGCCAAAGCATTACTGAAGAAAAAGAAAGAGGCTGGAGGAATAACTCTCCCAGACTTCAGACAATACTATAGAGCTACAGTAATCAAAACAGCATGGTATTGGTACAAAAAGAGGCATATGGACCAATGGAACAGAATAGAGAGCCCAGAAATGAACCCACAAACTTTTGGTCAACTCATCTTCAACAAAGGAGGCAAGAATATACAATGGAATAAAGACAGTCTCTTCAGCAAATGGTGTTGGGAAAACTGGACAGCAGCATGTAAATCAATGAAGCTAGAACACTCCCTTACACCATACACAGAAATAAACTCAAAATGGATCAAACACTTAAACATAAGACAAGATACAATAAACCTCCTAGAAGAAAATATAGGCAAAACATTATCTGACATACATCTCAAAATTGTTCTCCTAGGGCAGTCTACCCAAGCAATAGAAATAAAAGAAAGAATAAACAAATGGGACCTAATGAAACTTACAAGCTTCTGCACAGCAAAGGAAACCATAAGTAAAACATCAACCTACAGAATTGGAGAAAATTTTTGCAAACCATGAAACTGACAAAGGCTCGATGTCCAGAATATATAAGCAGCTCATACGACTTAATAAGAAAAAAATGAACAACCCAATCCAAAAATGGGCAGAAGACCTAAACAAGTAATTCTCCAAGGAAGACATACAAATGATCAATAGGCACATGAAAAAATGCTCAATATCACTAATTATCAGAGAAATGCAAATCAAAACTACGATGAAATATCAGGTGTAGCAGTCAGATAGGCCATCATTCAAAAGTCCACAAATGACAAATGCTGGAAAGGCTGTGGAGAAAGGGGAACCCTCCTACACTGCTAGTGGGATTGCAGTTTGGTGCAGCCACTGTGGAAAACAGTATGGAGATTCCTCAAAAGACTAGGAATAGACTTACCATATGACCCAGGAATCCCACTCTTGGGCATATATCCAGAAGGAACCCTTCTTCAAAATGACACCTGCACCCCAGTGTTCACAGCAGCACTATTTACAATAGCCAAGACATGGAAACAGCCTAAAGGTCCATCAACAGATGACTGGATAAAGACGATGTGTTATATTTATGCAATGGAGTACCATTCAGCCATAAAAACCGACAACATAATGCCATTTCCAGCAACATGGATGTTCCTGGAATGTCATTCAAAGTGAAGTAAGCCAGAAAGAGAAAGAAAAATACCATACGAGATCACTCATATGTGGAATCCAAAATAAACGAACAATAAAAACACAAACAGACTCATAGATATTGAATACAAACTTGTGGTTGCCAAGGGGGTGGGGGGTGGGGAGGGAAAGACTGGGATTTCAAAACGTAGAATAGATAGACATGATTGTACTGTATAGCACAGGGAAATATATACAAGATCTTGTGATAGCTCACAGTGAAAACAAAAATGTGACAATGAATATATGTATGTTCATGTATAACTGAAAAATTGTGCTCTACACTAGAATTTGACACAACATTCTAAAATGACTATAACCCAATAAAAAAAAGTTTAAAAAAATGAACCAAAGACCTTAACAGATACCTCACCAAAGAAGATATACAGATAGCAAATAAACATATAAAAATTCACATCAGATGTCATCAAGGAAATGAAAATTTAATCAGTAAGCTTTCAGTATCTATCTATTAAGATGGTCAAAATCTGAAACAATGACACTAAATTCTAGTGAGCATGTGAAGCAACGGGAACTCTCATACATTGCTTGTGGGAATCAGAAATGGTAGAGATGCTTTGAAAGACAGTTTGGAGGTTTCTTAGAAGATTAAACATACTCTTACCATATGATCCAGCAATCATGCTCCTTGGTACTTAGCCAAAGGAGTTGAAAATTTATGTCACAAAAAAATTGCTCATGAATGATTAGAGCAGCTTTATTCATAATTGCTGCAACCTGGAAACAACCAAGATATCCTTCAGTAGATGCCTGAATAACTAAACAATGGAATAGTAACACCAAAAAGAAATGAGCTGTCAAGCCATGGAAAGACATGGAGGAATCTTAAATGCATATTACTAAGTGGAAGAAGCCAATTTGAAAAAGCTGTACATACTGTGTCGTTTCAACTATAGGACACTCTAGAAAAGGCAAAACTATGGATACAATAGAAAAGATCATTTGTTGCCAGGGAAGAGGGTAGGAGGAGGGATAAACAGACAGAGCACAGAAGATTTTTAGCATTAGTGAAACTATTCTGTATGATATTATAATGTGGCATATATATTATAAATTTGTTCAAATACATAAGAGTGTGCAACACCAGGAGTGAACCCTAATGTAAACCCTATGGACTTTGGGTGATAACTATGTGTCAATATAGGTTCATCCTTCATAAAAAAAATATCATCTGGCAAGTGATGTTGATAATGGGGAGACTATGCAGCATGTGTGAGAGTATATGGGAAGTCTCTACCTCTCATTTCTGTTGTAAACATATGACTGCTCTGAAAAATAAAGTGTTCTTTAAAAAAGAAGCAATTATCTTTATATTTTATTTGTGAAATGTCTATTATTTGTTTTAATAAATTCTAGCAAAAAAGCAGAGAGGATTAGCTAAAACAACATTGGTAAAATGTTGACTGTTGAAGCTGGGTGATATGTACCTGGAGATTCATTTTGCTAGTCTTCTTTCTTTTGTATAAGTCTAGAAATTCTATAAGAAAAGTTTCTAAATTTAATTTAAAAAGGGAAGTAAAGAAGTGAGGATCCAGAGAAGTTAAGTGACTTTTCCAAGGCCACCCAGTCTGGTCTCCGGGCTTTAATTCCTATGCAATTTCTTTTACTCCACACTGAGTAGGCATGGCAGGGCCACAGGTGGCTCCATGTAGTCAAAATGGTATTGTCTGAGACACAGACTATGGTGTCATGCTGGCTCCCTTACTCTAACACACCAAGCCAGGAATGCCAGGTTAATATTTATGTTTCTTGGTAGGGAGGAGCATGAGGAATGGGGTGCTGGTGAGCTAGGGAGCAAGAATGATTTGGGTTACTCAGGAAATTAAGAGATTTCTGATGTTATTTTCAGAAGAATTTTGGAAAATACATAAGCTAATCCAGTATGATACAGGTCTTTCTTACATCTTAGTAGGGGTTAAACAGTGAGGCTGGGTGAAGGATAAAAAGAGAACAATAGACAGTTTTGTACTGATCAGGTTGATTCCCGTGCTCTCCTGTTTATGACAGCCAAGCATTATTCTGAACCTAGGGGCTGATCTGTCCCAGGGAACTGAGGTTGGAAAATTAAATCCAGGCTGAACTGAGGAGGATTCCTCTTGTACTCACATATGTCTGGATGGAGTCCCACGCCGCCTTGGTGCTGTTGTCTGAGTGGTATCGCTTGATGCTGTCGGTCAGACCCTCAGCTACATAGTCATTCAGCTGGGTGGGCATATTCCAGCAGAGGAGACATTGTAAAAAGCAGGTGAGTTGAAGGAACAAAGAATTTCTAGCATAGGCTAGTAAAGTGGTTCCACTTGCTCCTCCCTTCCAAATGGTCTCCTCAGAACTAAGGAAGTGAGGGGAGGGAGCTTATATATAGGAAGGAACGCTGAATATGAAATGGCATTGAAGGAAGAAATACACGGTTGTCTCTTGTCCTTCTAGAACTCTGGTTTTACGAAGGAAGAAAAGAGACAATAAAAGCATGGGTGTCTTGGGCTCTGAGACAGATATTCTGTACTGCCAAACACTTGGAGAAAAATGAGTAGGAAGGAGATAAATTTGTTTTTGCTGTTCTTTACGTTTATCCTTTAAAACGCCACTCAAATGAAATTCCCTTCATGAATTTTTTTCTTTCCCCAAGTACAGTTAATCTCTCTTTCCTCCATCCTTACACCTTGATTCTACCTCTATTATAGGACTTATTTTGTGCCAACTTCTTCCCCACTGCACACTCCCCGCTCTTAGCAATACAACACTGAGTTGTGTTCTCTATAACTTACCTTCCGTTCATAAACGAAGAGCAGGATGGCCAAGGTCACCTCAGCAAGGAGGATAATCAGCAGCAGGACAAAGAACTGGGGAAAAGCAGAGAGATGCTCACAGCATTGATCCCAGTTCTTCCCCCACTCCCACTTTACCCCTGCAGCATCCGGCATGTCTCTGTGCATGTGCAGGAGGTTCTGTTCCTGCCTACTCAGGCCTTTAAAAGCCTTCTCTAGTTCTGTGAGGAATATTTTTCTTTTCCTACAGCTAGTCTCCAAGATTCTGGAGGGCAGATCAGCTGTCTTCAAACTTTGTTCTCTTATTCCCATTGTGAATATTGAGTTCCGTGCGCATTATGAATATGCAATACCATTTGTTGACTCAATGAAGCATTTTTGGCATCAACCTATTGAGACAATTGAGCAAAAGACTAGTAAATTAAACCATGTATCTTTCGAGTTTGGGGCGTGGTCCTTTCTGCAAGTGCAGGGCTACTTTGGGGTGGAAGATGGTGGAGATTGAGAGGAACCCTGTACAGATGGGGAGAAGAGATGCTCTAATCATGGTCTTAACTCATATTTATCTCCAACTTTAGATTCTTATGCTAATCACAGTTAATAGAAAACCCATTTTCACTTATTCACTTTCCCTCACCTTTTTACTCCAACACAAATTGTGGCTACTTAAACCTGTTCTCCATGTCTATTATGCCATTAGTCTTTTGCCATTAGTCTGGGAACTATTTGAGAATAAGGACTTTCTTATTCTCTCTCTTGGCTCCAGTTTAACAGTGGATCCATAAGGGAGAGAAGATTAACCACATGGCTTGAGGAAGAACCACGGTGTTGGGGAACCCATACTTATGGCTAGAGTGGCACTGTTATACCAAGCTCTGTTCTGGGCACACTAGAGAAATGAGGAGTTCTTCCTTCACAGAGCTTAAGTGCAAAATCCAAGTCTAAAGGCACTCCTTAGGGTAATTAACTGACAGGGAGCATCTCTCGTGTTAGAACTCAGTGGCTGCAGCCTAGGCCCTCCTCGCCTGGCTGGGTCACTCACATTGTGACAGATGTGAGACAGGTAAGCATCCTCTGCCATTTTAGGAGGGTCACAGAATTCAGAAGAATTTAGAGACTATATTTTCCATCAGTTAGTGACTCTGAGTCAGATCCTGGAAATACATACTAATGTCACAAGGATTTAGGCAGAAGGATGACACTCGATTTCAATCAGATATAAAGGAGAAATAAAAAGCTACAAAGGCAAATTATAATGACAGGTGTCATTATTAACAGTGTAAAATGGATGCCAAGGAGGACAGCAATACCCTCTCTTATCTATCCCAGGGAACCTTGAGGAAAGCAAATAGTATTGGTCTAGACAGACGTGACTGACCTGAGGTGCGAATCTCATGTTCCTATGATTTCCCTGTGCTAACAGGAGAGATATCAAAAAACATCTTGTCTGTTGGTTAAGGCATCAGGTCCCCCTACTTAGAGCACCACATCAGCTGTGAGAGTAACTCACCGACATAAGCAGGCACTTGTTCTCCTTGATAGATCCCATGCAGCCCAGGAAGGCGACCACCATGATAATGGAGCCCACGATGATGAGCACATTGCCCAGTGTCAGAGAGGGGAGGTTATGGAAGAGCACCCCAAAGTTGTTGTGGATCAGGAGGTAGATCCCAAAGCCCAAAATGCAACAGCCGCAGAACTGAAAGGAAGAATCACAGAACATTCTGAAGTAAAACATGGTTCTTGACTGTCTCCTCATATTCTCACTTACTTGAGATCAGAATCACCTTTTTCCGTGGACTCTACCCAACAAACTCTTTACTCAGATTTCCTCATGCACCTAGAAAAAAAGTTATCATCTCCTGTGATGTCCCACCCATGCATTATCCTACCCATATCAGACACCAAGGAAGGTTCATTCCTATCAGTAACACAGTTATCTTCATGCTTCAGATTCCTGCTCATGCTTCATATCTTCACAATTCAGATTCCTACTTCTTGTTTCTTCAACTGCTTATACATGGTCTTCGCTTTGGAAACCAAGACCACGTAAAGGGGATGCCCTGATGAACTTGAGAAGTTCATCTTCCTTGGCAGAAAACTAGAGAAGCCAAACTTTTAAGATCTTCTCATAGAAGTATGAGTATCAACCCATCTTATGTCTGAAATTCAATTGCTGAATTTTGTATAGTGAAACCTCCCCAGAAAAGGTGACTTCCCTTTCAATCAGCTATTTTTTCCAAGAAGCCAGGGTTGGAGGTAGAAAGAGAAAGAAAAAGGGGCACACAATACACAGAATATAGAATCTTAGGTTTCTCACCCATAGATGTCAGCAATGAGCAGTGATAGCTTAAAGCTCCCAGACAGAAACAGCATCCCCAACTGCACTATATCTTTCAAATTTTGTAGGCTTATACTGTGGCAGGATGGGAAGAGGGGAGCAAATTATTATTTTCTTGTTCTTGGGCTGGGTATACTGTTCATGACCTGGGCATGCATGGGTTGCATTCCACACCAGGCTCTTCAGGAGAAGAGAAAGAAGTAGAGTGTAGCTGGGAAAAGGTGAGCTCAACCATGCTTAGAGGAGACACACTTACCCAAAAGATCAAATTGAAGAAAAACAGGACATACTTCAGCAATTTCAAGCTACTCATGCCCATGCTGAGATATTCTTGCCCTAAAAAGTAGAAGTAAGAGAGGAAGTAAGTGACCTGGCTCCACTAAGTGGCACCAGAGATCAGAGGCCACAAAAGTCCAGGGTTCAAAGATCTCCAGCATTACCTTGAGTTTGAGCTGTGAATTTTCTCTGAAAAGCTTCCCTGAACTTCTTGTTCTTTTAGTCTCTAAACTGAGTTAAAAATTGGCTCATCTTGAATACTCACTTTTGCTTCAATTCAGCAAGCCAATGATTCTTAATATTGGATTAAGCACTCTAGAAGGAAGCGATGGAGCTATTCTAAGAGGAGGATTAGGCACAGTGACACACACCAGGCCAGTGTTCAGAGACTGAAGGCAGTCCTGGGGTCAAAGATAGGCTGATCAATCAGCTGCTGTGGAAAAGGTCAGTGGGCTGGCTTGATCAGCCAGTTTCTTAAATGCACTGAGATACATATGCATTCTACATTTGGTCTATAACTCTCTCCACATGAAAATGAGGGGAACAGATCTATGCCTCACTCATTCTTTCACTGAAGAAACATATATAGTGTTTTCTGTTCTAAATGCTGTGGGAGATGCAAACATGACTAAGCAGTAGCTATCCTCCAGAAACTGTCAATATGAAAGCAGAGATAAAATTGGCCAACAAATATCCAATGGAGAAATGAAAAGAGATAGCAATGAGAACTTGAATTTTTAAAATATAAAATTTCATTTCTCAGTGAGGACATATCAATATCTAAAGTCTGGTCCTCAACTCTAGAGATCCAGATACACAATTCTGAATTTTCTCTCAGAAGTAATGAGGTTCTATAGAGTGACATATTTTAAAACTGTGCATAAGACTGATACAGAAAGCAGAATGTCAATTTATTGGATTTTTTTCCCATTAGAACTATGCCTTTTCTAGTGCACAGATTGCTTTTATAATCCATCATTCCTTCTTTGCAGTGCCAAGGTACCTGTAAATCAGATGGTCTTAAGAGATAGTTCATTCAGGCTGTAGATAAGCCTGATGAGCTACTTATGTTCCATAATAGAGTAATGTTCTCTGTTAAAAAGATAAAATACTTATATTTATCTCATACCTGTTCCTTTATTTTGTCCTTCTCTTTTCCCTTCCTTCTTGTCTTGACCCTCAGAGTTACTCTTTTTTAAATTGAAGTATAGTCAGTTTACAATGTTGTGTCAGTTTCTGGTAAACAACATAATGTTTCAGTCATATATGTACATACATATTTCCTTTTCAGATTCTTTTTCATTATAGGTTACTACGAGATATTGAATATAGTTCCCTGTGCTGTACAGTATAAACTTGTTGTTTGTCTATTTTATATACAGAAGTTAGTATCTGCAAATCTTGAACTCCCAATTTATCCCTTCCCATCCACTTTCCACTCTGGTAACCATAAGTTTATTTTCTATGTCTGTGGGTCTGTTTCTGTTTTGTAAGTAAGTTCATTTGTGTCTTTTTTTTTTTTTTTCAGATTCCACATATAAGTGATAGCATATGGTGTTTTTCTTTCTTTTTCTGGCTAACTTCACTTAGAATGACAATCTCCATCCATGTTGCAGCAGATGGCATTATTTTATTATTTTTTATGACTGAGAAATAATCTATTGTGTATATATACCATATCTTCTTTATCCAATTATTGCCAATGGACATTTAGGTTGTTTCCATGTCTTGGCTATTGTAAATAGTGCTGCTATGAACATTGGGTTGCATGTATCTTTTTGAATTAGAGTTCCCTCCAGATACATACCCAGGAGTGGGATGGTTGGATCATATAGTAAGTCTATTTTTAGTTTTTTAAGGAACCTCTATACCATAAGAATTAATAATTCTTACTTTGTGTATGTACATTCCTAAAAATTCATGTATGTGTGAAATGATAGTATTTTGTATTTCATGAGGTAACTAAAATATATTACTAAAATGTATTTCACCTTTTTAATTTTAGCTTTTTTAATGTGAACATGTAAAATTACATTTTGGGGATGAATTGACAGGGATCAGATTTGCCCTCTCACTTAAAACAACTCCAAAATGTTCAAACTATAAAATGATAACTTGCAAGACACTGACCATCAGACAATGAAGGACAGTGATCACTGAGAGATGGCAAATAAATGATGTGAAGTCTATGATTTCCCCAGCTTACTGAATTGACATAGTTTCCAGACCATGGGGCAGAAAGAGGAAGCCTGGCAGATTATCTGAGTTGAGACAGAACTGAGATTCTTAGGAGAGCAAGGCAGCTAGAGGTCACAAGACAGAGTAATGTAGAGGAGCGAGCTACACAGAGAACGAACCACAGAGCTCTGCAGCGGATGCCTACATTACTAGTTTTCTCTTTTGTCTGTAACAAATTACCACAAACTTAGTGTCTCAAAATAACATAAATGTATTCTCTTACAGTTCTGAAGGTCAGAAGTCCAAATTCAACATATTGGCAGGGCTGCCTTCTGTCTGAAGGATTCAGGAAGAGAATCTGTTTTCTTGCATTTGTCAGCTTATTTGCATAACTTGGCCCCTTCCTCACTACACTCCAACTTCTTGCTTTTGTCAAACACATCTGCCACTTCCCACTTTGATCTACTTCTTTCTTATAAAGACCCATATGATTAGATGAGGCCTACCCACATAATCCAGGATATAGTATCTCCAGTTCAAAATGTTTAATTCAACTCTCTATAAAATTCCCTTTGCCCTATAAAGCACATGAACCTATCTGAGGGTCCCATGAATCAGTCAACCATAATGTCTATCAGGAATTTAATGGAATATCGATTAGTGCTACATGTGATAAACTACCCAAGACTGAATATCATATAAACAGTGACTGGCACTCACCCAAAAGTGGGATTAATGCCTATTCTCACCAACCAGAGTAGAAAACCTCAAGATTCACAGGGTAGAGTACACAGAAGGGTCTTGCTTCAGTTGGCAGGGAATAAAGAGACCTAGACTGAACACTACTCTAGATCCACCTAACAAATCTTAACAGCAAGGCCTGAAAGTATCAAACACTTTCCAAGTAACTTAAATGCATCTCCAAACAAAACTCAATAATATTTTATAGAAATATAAAAATATCCAGCACCCAGCAAAGTAAAATTTGCAATGTCTGGATTCACTCAAAATACCAGGCATGCATGCAAGAATCAGGAAGTACAACCCATAATGTGGATATAGATTCATAAAATAAAACTGACCCAGATGTGAGACGAGTGGTTTAAGACATTAAGTCAGATATTATATGTTCAAAAAAATTAAGTAGAAACATGGAAAATATTTTTTAAAAGACTTAAATTGAGCTTCTAAAGAAGAAAACTACAATGTGTGAGATGAAAAATACACTGGGTTGAATTGATGGCAGATTAGGGGTTGTAGAGGAAAAGGTTAATGATCTTGAAGACAGCAAGGGAAAGTATCTCAAAAGAAACACAGATAGAAAATTTAAAAATTTTTAATAAACCAAGTATCAATGAGTTGAGAATGTTAAATGGCCTAAAATACATGCAATTGGAGTCCTCAAAAGGGAAGAGAGATGGGGCTGGAGAGAAAAAATATTTAAAGAAATAATGACTGAAAATTTCCTAAATTTGACTTAAAAAATACACCCACAGATCCAAGAAGCTCAATGAACAACAAGCACAAGAAAAATGAACACTACCTCAAGACATTTTACAATCAAATTACTCAAAACCAGAGATTAAAAAAAAAAAATTTAAATGGAAAGAGAATAAAGAGACATTTTAGGTACACAGGAACAAATCTAAAGATAAAAGCAGACCTCATTGGGAAATAGGCAAGCCAAGAGACAGTGGAGAAACATATTTTAAAATATAAAAAGAAAACATAATGTCAACCTAGAATTCTACACCCAGTAAAAATATATTTCAAAAACTAAGAAAAAAATAAAGACTTTCTGACACACAAAAAACTGAAAGTATTCCTCACCAGTAGATCGATGCTATAATAAATGTTAAAGGAAATCCTCCAGGTAGAAGAAAAAATGAGATCAGATGGAAATACAGATCTACACAAAAGAATGAAGAACACTGGAATCAGTACACTGATAAATATAAAAGGTTTTTTGTTATTTATTTTTAAAGATGCTGGACTATTTAAGCAAAAATAATAACAATGTTTTATGTGGTTAATAACACGTGTAGAAGTAAAATTTATGATAACAGTAACATAGAGGTTGGAAAGGGAGATATGGAAGCATACTATTGTAATGTTCTTATGTTATATGTGAAATGGTCTATCTTGAATTGGTCTATCAGTCTTTCCTAAAAATAGAATGTCATGAGTTAAAGATGTACACTCTAAACCATAGGCAATCACTAAAATGTTTTAAAAACCCAAAGAATTATAACTAATAAGCTAGCAAAGAAGATAAGAATTATTTTTAAAAATACTGGATTAATTTTTTCAAAACCAGAAAAAGAGGAAAAGAGAAACTGCTATGGTCTGCTATGGTGATTTTGTGTCCCCACCAAATTCACATGTTGAAATCTTAATGCTCGATGAAACAGTGTTAGGAGGTAGGATAATTTGGGTGTTCCGTCATGAGAATGGAGCCTATGAATGGGATTAGTGCTCTTATAAAAGAGAACTCAGAGATCTCCCTAGCCCTTCTACCATGAGAGGGTATAATAAGTCTGTGACCCAGGAGAAAGTCCTCACCTGACCATGCTGGTACCCTAATCTTGGACTTCCTGCCACCAGAATTGTGAGAAATAAATTTCTATTGTTTACAAGTTACCCAGTCTGTGGTAATTTGTCACAGCAGCCCATACAGACTAAGACAAAAGCAAAGAAAAGATGGAGAAAATAGAAAACAAATATATTCAACTCCAACCATATTAATATCACCAAAAAAAAAAAAAAAAAAAAAAAGAAATGGTCTAAATACTCCAAGGATGAGGCAGAGATAAACAAATGGATTAATTAGGAGGAGGCCAAGATGGTGGAGTAGGATGCTTGTAGCTCATCCTCTCCCACAAATGCACCAAGACTCACATCCACAGACCCACTCAGCCAACCAGAGCACCTGCAGAACTCCAACAGAACATCGTCCTCTTCAAAAGATAGAGATGCCAAAAATCTGGTAGGAGAAAAGGAAAAAAGAAGAAAAGGCAAAACAGAGCGGACGGGTGCCGCGGGGAGGGAGTGGCAAAGGAGGACTTCTGCTTGTTCGCTGGGTCTCCCCTCTCCAACTGAGAGGCCAGCAGGACAGAGCGGGAGCCTCTGAGGCTCAGATCTGTACAGAGCAGCCCTTGACTGATAGAACTAAGTTAAATGGGCACAGAGGGTCCCCGCGACACCCAGCCCAGAGACGTGGGCCGGCAGCGGTGGGTAGGGCCAGGCTGCACAAGCCTGGTGGAGGAGAGGAACGGCTGCGCTGAGGCAGCCCCGGGGGACTGCAGTGGGTGGTGCGCCGTGGTTGTGGGTGCACAGGGCAGAACAACCTGAGCCCTCCATAAAACAGCACGGCTGATGTGCCCTGGGGGGAAGGGTGCATACCCACAGAAAGTTTTCGGGTGAAGAGAGGTGGGGCTCAGGCACAGCCGCCATATCCTCCGGCGCTTAGCATCCAGGCGGGGGCGGGGGCGAAACCTGTATCTGCACCAAAGGGCTTAGCAGCCTCAAGGGCCTGACGGAGACTTGTCTACAGCCCGAGGCAGATAGGATCCTTCCGTCCTAGTCCCTCAGAGAACTTGCTTCGCCAAGACAAACAAGGAGCTGGGTTTTGGCCCGGAGCAGGGACAGAGCTGTTCCTTGGTCCTGCCGGAGCCCGCCTGCAGAGCGCTGACCCGAGGCGGAGCGCGCAGCCGCACAGAGCAGCGGAGCTACCGGGGCCGGGAGGAGGCAGGCGGCCACCCGCCTTTCAGGCAGGAACGCAGCCCTGATTGCGGTGCTGGGAGGGGGCACGACCCGCCCTCCTACCCGGCCAGTCTGTAACATCTGACTGCAGCATCGGGAGGGGCAGTGACCTGCCCGCCCACAGCAAAGGAGAGCTGCACCTGACCCAGTGTTGGGAGGAGGCACGATCTGCTTGCCGACAGGCACTGGGAGCAGCACAGACAAGGGTGCCAACGGAGGGCCTCCGGAAACAGCAAGCTAAGCTTCCAAAACAGGAGGAAGACAGAAAGACTTTGCATTAAAAGCACAGAGTCTCCAGAACACCGACCCCCTCCCTTTTTTTTTAAATCTATTTTTACCTGTTCTATTTTCTATTACCCTTTTAATTTTTACTTCTTAAACAATTATATATACCCCCAGTTTTAATCCCTTTTAAATTTTTAAAAAATATTTTTATTATTATTATTTTTAAAAATCCACATCATTTGATTTTTATTTCTCTTGGTTTTGATGTCCTGTTATTGATTATACACAGGTTTCAAATACATCTTTTCCTCTTTTCTCCTTTTTTAAAAGTTTTTGAAGGATGTCTCAACCCGCTTGCTACTCTGCTCCAACTAGCTCTTCTATTATTCATTACACAGTTTTCAAACCTTTCTTTTCTCCCTTCTTTTAAAATTCTGTCTCTCTCTCTCTCTTTTTTTTTTTCTAAGTTTTATTCCTACATAGGCAATAGATAGATAAACTCCTTAAGGACCACAATAGATAACTGACACTCCATAAACCACAGTGCCAGAGACGTATGAGCAAGATGAAGAAGCAGAGAAACCATTCCCAATTAAAAGAACAAGAGAAACCCCCTGAAACAATGATCAATGAAATAGACATCGATAGCCTACTAGATCAAGATTTCAAAAAAGGAGTGATCAAAGTACTGAAGGAACTTAAAGAGATAGTGCTTAGAGATATAAAATATGTCAAAAATGAAATTGAAGCTATAAAGAAGAGCCAAGTAGAATTGGTAAACTCACTTGCTGAGATGAGAGCTGACCTAAAGGCTGTACAAAGCAGACTAGATAATGCAGAGGAACAAATAAGTGATGTAGAAGACAGGACAACAGAAAGCACCCAATCAGAAACTGAGAGAAAAACAAATAAAAAACAATGAAAACAACACAAGGGACCTATGGGATAATATAAAGTGTGCCAATCTATGCATAATAGGGGTTCCAGAAGGGGAAGAAAGAACAAAGGGGATTGAAAAGGTATTGGAAGAAATCATGACTGAAAACTTCCCAAACCTAAAGGAATCAGATATCCAAGTACAGGAGGCTCAGAGGGTCCCAAACAGGAAGAACCCAAATAGACTCTCACCAAAACATACTATAATCAAGATGGCCAGAGTCATGGATAAAGAAATGATCCTAAAGGCAGCAAGAGGCAAAGAGTGAGTTACAAAGGAACCCCCATAAGACTCTCAGCTGATTTCTCTACACAAACACTACAGGCCAGAAGGAAGTGGCAAGATCTATTCAAAGTCCTGAATGAAAAAAAGATGCAGCCTAGGATACTCTATCCAGCAAGGCTATCCTTTAGAATAGAAGGAGAGATAAAGAACTTCACAGACAGGCAAAAACTAAAAGAGTTTAGCAACACTAAACCCATGCTAAAAGAAATATTCACAGGTCTACTCTAAATGGATAAGAAGCAGGATGCTACAGAGATGAGAAACTCATAACTGGAAAGGAGATAACTGCCATGAATTCCAAATAGAATAAACACAAAATTGTAAAAGAAGACATCTTGATCATTAAGAGTGGGAGAGGGAAGCAAGGAAAGCCACTGTGGAAAACACTATGGAGATTCCTCAAAAGACTAGGAATAGACTTACCATATGACCCAGGAATCCCACTCCTGGGCATATATCCAGAAGGAACCCTTCTTCAAAATGACACCTGCAACCCATTGTTCATGCAAGCACTATTTACAATAGCCAAGACATGGAAACAGCCTAAATGTCTATCAACAGATGACTGGATAAAGAAGAAGTGGTATATTTATACAATGGAATACTATTCAGCCATAAACACTGACAACATAACACCATTTGGAGCAACATGGATGCTCCTGGAGAATGTCATCCTAAGTGAAGTAAACCAGAAAGAGAAAGAAAAATACTATATGAGATCACTCATATGTGGAATCTAAAAAAAAAAGCATAAATACAAAACAGAAATAGACTCATAGACATAGAATACAAACTTCTGGTTGCCAAGGTGGCGGGGGGTGGGAAGGGACAGACTGGGATTTTAAAATGCAGAATAGATAAACAAGATTATATTATATAGCACAGGGAAATATATACAAGATCTTGTGGTAGCTCACAGTGAAAAAAAAATGTGACAATGAATATATGTATGTTCACGTATGACTGAAAAATTGTGCTCTACACTAGAATTTGACACAACACTGTAAAATAACTATTACTCAATAAAAAATATATAAAAAAAGGAAAAAATAAAGATTAAATACTTGATGGAAGTAATTATAGAATCAGTAGACAGAAGATCAGTAAAGATAAGGTAGAAATAACATTGTCAATGAACTTGAACTAATCAATTGTATTAGAACAGCCTACCCAACAACAGAATTCACATTCATATCAAGCATTCATGACACATTTACCAAGATAGAATATTCTGGGCCCCATAACAACTTTCAATAAGTTTAGAGAAATGAATTTAGAAACCTATAACAGAAATATCTCTAGAAAATCCCCAAATATTTGAAGACTAAATATCATAATTCTAAATAGTCCGTAGGTCAAACAAGAAATCAATGAGAAAATTAGAAAGACTATACCAAGGGTTGATGAAGATGTGATGGAACTGGAAATCTCACACACTGTTGGTAGAATGTAAAATGCTATATTCACTTTGAAAAACAGTTTTCCCGTCTTGTAAAAAAGTTAAACAGACACTTATATTATCCAGCTATTCCACTCCAAGGTATTTATCCAAGAGAAATGAAAATACATGCCCATATGTACATATATACAAAGACTTGTACAGGAATGTTCATAGCAAATTTATTTGTGATAGCCAAAAACTGGAAACAAACTGCGATATTGTGATATATATATATGGTCATTCAGATGACTAAAATATATTTCTTAGATATATTTGGTCTTAATCCATTGTTCCTGGCTCACAGCTCCCATAACCCTTGGAACTTACTGAGTAATAAGAGCAATGGGAACATTTTTTGACGTACTATTTGGTCTCATCCTGAATTCTTAAAAATGCTTCAGAGCCATAAAGGTATCTTGTTATTCATAACAAGCCGTTTCTACCACAAATGGGTTTATGTTAATGGAGGTGGCTTTTACAAAGAACCTAAGGCTAGGGGCCTATTGTCAGGAGAATCAACTATGAATAGAGGATTGGAACTTTCAGTCTTAACTCCCTAATTTTCAGGGAACAGAGAGGGGCCGTTGGTTGCATTAATCACCAATGGCCAATGAGGTAGTCAACCATGCCTACCTAAATGGAGCCTACATAGAAACCAAAAAAGGAAGGATTTAGAAAGCTTCCACCTAGGGGAACCAGAACACTTTCATGTGCCATCATGCCAGGCTCCAAGCTTCACGAGAACAGAAGCTCCTTTGTTAGGGACTTCACCCTATGTGTCTCTTCATTTGACTTTTATTACATATCCTTTGTAATAAATCAGTAATCTTGTGAGTGAATAGGTTTCCCTGAGATCTGTGAGCCATTCTAGTAAATAAGTTGAACCCAAGGAGGGGGTCTTGGGAACCTCTGGTTTATAGCCAGTAGATCAGAAGCACAGATAACAGCCTGGGCTTGGGGCTGGTATCTTAAATGGAAGGCAGTCTTGTGGGACTGAGTCCTTTCCTTATGGAATCTGATTCTATCTCTGGGTATATAGTATCAGAATTGAGTTGAAGTCTTGGATACTCTGTAACAAGAATTTCCTGTTGGTGTAGGGGAAGCCTCCACACATACACACACGTATGTTGGAATTAGGTCCAGGAAACTAATTGACAAACTAAAGCTCCAACAACAGGTGAATGGATAAATAAATGGTGGTATAACTATATAACAGTATACTACTCAGGAGTAAAAAGGAATGAACCGTTGGTACACACTAGAGCAGAGATGAATCTCAGAATGATTAAGGTGAGTGAAAGAAGCTAGACAAAAGAAGAGTACATCCTGTATGATTAGTTACATAAAATTTTAGAAAATAAAAAATAATTTATAGCAACAGAAGACAGATCAGTGATTGCCTGGGGACTGGGGTAGAGAATCATAGGGGTGAAGGTAAATAGAGAGGGAGTAGGCAAGAGCAGGAGAAAGGGATCACAAAAGGCCACAAATAATCTTTTGCGAGTGATGAATATGTTGTCTTGACTGTAGTGATGGTTTTATGCTTGTGTGCATGTGTCAAAAGGCCCTTCCTGATTTACTCCTGTCCATCTCCCCAAATTCACAGCAACATTCCTGGTCTTATATTTTAAAATCTAGCAAGTAACACTGAAAAATGTTCTCCATGCTTCCTTCCTTACCTTTGCTCAGTGGTTCTTTGCTGGAATTTGCCCCTTTCTTCCCCCTCTGACCCCTTAATTTGGTTAGCTACTAATCAACCTGAGACTCAGCTCAAGTGTCATTTTTTCAAGAAAACTTCTCTGACTGTGTCTAATTCATCACACCCAATCCGCACTTTGTTTTACAATGATCTCTTCCCTCACTAGAATGTCAGCTCCTTGAGGGTAGGAGCTAATTTATTCATCTCTGAATCCTCAAGGTCCAACACAGTACATGATTCGATTAAAAAAGTACGGCTGTTGAGTGAATAAACGACTGGAACTTTGCTCGTTAACTCTGCATAATCTGGTGTAGTGGAAAGAAAATGACACTGAAGAATGAGGAGCCTTGGGCTTGAGATTTATTGTGCCATTAAACTAATCTTTTGGACATGGGAAAATAATTGACACAAAAGGAGACTGGGCCAGGTGCCACCTAGAGTCACCACAGGCCCAATATCCTTGGCTGTGACAGCTGCTTCAGGGCCCCGTAATCTGTTGTCCCCAGAGCGCCAACTCGTGAGGTGCCTACAAACCTGGGAATATCCCCACCGATTCTTTCCTTCACAGGCAGGAAATGGAACCTCTTTCTCCTTCCCTGATTTTCCACTTACTCTCACACCTCACTGAAGGAGAAAAGCTGCCCATTTTGTGAAAATTGTTACTACTCTCACCACGTGCAGTGATGATCCCAGGTTTTACACAAACTGAGAGAGAAGGCCACTCTGTTTCCCCTTTCCTTACTTCACCGTGTCTGGCCAGTTACTGAGTTTCACCCCTTTCAATCCCACTGTCTGGAAAAACTGATGCCCCTCTGCAGTCAAAATCTGTGACTCATGTCGCCCTGTGAAGAAAGTCCCTGACGTCAGCTTCCAGGAAGCCTCCATGACTGAACCGAAGTAATTGTGGCCACCTCCCACAGCCCAGTGTGGAGGCCAGGGAGGAAGCTCGCCCTTTAGTTTTGCAAACCAAAGAGCTCCGGCTGATAAACTGTCTCGTGGCCTTCTCATTCAATCTCTCTCTTTCCTTTGACCCGTCCTTGCAGCCATCCAAGCTAGTCTTGAATCTAACAGAGCTTAGAAGTGGCTCTATTCTGTTCTATTCTTAGATAAGGGATAGAAGTTTCAAGAAATTACCAATTCTTGATCTGATCCGATCTTAGATTTGGAGCTACAACAAGACAGTTTCGGTGTTACACAGACTATTATATGCATGAGAAGTTAAAAAGTATTCCTCCAACAAAAATAAACAAACAAAACCATAGGAATCCATAGTCAATAATTTTGGAAATAAATGAGATTAAATAAAATAAAGCAATAAACAGATTTTAATGAATGACGTCTGAGAAACTTGTTATATGTTAGTGTACATTGTGGATCTCTAAAAGTCTACTAATATAACTACAAACCTATTCTTCTATCGCAGATGACTTGTTAGCAGCTCAGAAAACATAGCGTTCCATGGAACACAGTTTGACAAACACCAGTGATGGCCTCCGGCAGGTCTAGTTTTGAGTCCTAGTAGGGCTGCATACCAGAAGCATGGCCCTGGGCAACTTGCTTAAGTTGTTCTGAGGGTTTAATGAGAAAATATTTCCTGAATAGCTCAGTATCAGATTGTCGGGGTTCAGTGAATCCTGAGGAAAAGATCAAGTTCAGAGCTTCCCTGACAGTCCATTTATAAGGGTGACTCTGGGATTTCTGCTAGATTTTTCAGGAATAAAATGCATCAGGATCCAGGAGGCCTTTAATAATCCTTTGCTTGTTTCATTTTTTGTTTTTTAACTTTTAAAAAGATTTGTATGTTCCCTTTGTGAAAAAGTCAAACTGTAAAGTACAAAGAACACTTAGTATCTTCTGAAACTTCACATCCATGAAATAACCACCATTAATATTTTTGGTGAACATCTTTCCAGCCATTTCTGTCTATACAAATCTATTTGCTGATTTACATAGAAAAACTTGGTATTTAGCAAGAAAATTATTGGCTTCCCATTTCTTCCTACACAGAACTGTAGAGGTCTTTGATTCATCAGTGAGGAAAATTCGGGACTTTAATAACAAAAGTTTTTTTTTTCCCTAAATAAGAAAGAAAATCTTCTTCATGAGGGCCCCCAAATTATGGCTCTCTTGACAAAATACATATAGATAAATGATGTAGTTCACTGGATCCTGAAAAATGCCAAAGCTCTTTATAAATATATTTTACTTATAATACTCATATCCACCCTGCAACTTAGATGTCAAAAGTCCCACTTTGCAAGCAGGAAATCCAAAGCTCAGACAGCTTATGCAACTGGCACAACATCATCCAGCTAGTAGTCAGCAAAGCCAGGGCACAGGTCAAGGTCTTCCAGCCTCCTAAGCCTCCATCCTTTCCACTGTCCCAGGCTCTGGTTTCATACCTCCTGCTTCCCAACTCAGCTCCCTCCCTGCAATGTGATGAGCGTCCAGGAGGACTCCCTCCATCTTTCTAGGTTCAAACCCCTGTGAGCAGTAGCTGAGGCAGGATGGAGGTTATGCAAGTATGTCTCTTCAGGGAGTAGTGAGCAGTTATAAGGGGAGGGGTGATACTAAAATAAAACCAAATCAAACCATCAACTTTTATGCATCAGTTTCCTCTCGTTTCTCCATCACTTTGTCAGAGGAATGTGTCTGTCATCTTATTCTTCCCTGAAATTGTGGTCTGATGACAATTTTTTTCCTTTCAAGGCTGTTCTCAGGGGAGAATTGGTGATTTGTAAAAGAGAGAAAGAAGAAAGAAGCAAAGAGAAGAGAAAAAAATGAGGAAAAACAAATCCAAATGATTTTGGGAGCTCATTTCACTCCATTTGGGAGCTTAGCAAGATACTGCTTAACGAAAAAGCACTGATACTCCTAGCAGCTGAGCTGAAACAGGGACCTTTATAATAAGGCCACTTTCTGACTCCGGAACAATTACATAAAACAGTTACCACTGTTACAGAGTCAATGGACTAGTGGTTTCTTTCCTTAGCTGAAAAATATGTAGAATTTTGCTGTGGAGGGTCCCTCTCCTGGAGACCTGTCCGTGGTGCACGGTGCATACAGGCAAGCTATGGCCAGTGTGGGCAAGGCTCTCTGTGGGGTAATGAAAGCCATTTCTGTGGTATTCCTATCAAAATTTGGAATAGCCTGAATCTAGTAATGAGGAAACATCAGACAAATCCAAATAAAGAGACATTCTAGGAAATAACTTGCCTATACTCTTCAAGAATATCAATATCGTGAAACACAGAGAAAGACAGAACTGTTCCAAATATAGGGTGACTAAAGAAACGCCACAATTAAAAGCACCGTATGATCAAAGATTTCCTTTTGCTATAAAAAATATTAGTGGGCAATAGGTGGAATAAAATCTATAGAGTTTTAATAGTATTGCATCAGTGTTAAAATCCTGATTTTGATCATTGTAAAGTGGATATGTAAAAGAATTTTTTTTTGTTTGTAGAAAATGCACTTAAGGGGAAAAGATACCAAGTTAGCAATTCCTGTCAAATGAGAAAGCTGGGGAAGGATAAAGAAAATGTGGTAAAATATTAGTATTTGATAAATCCTAGTGAAGGGGGATCAGAAATGCTTGGTACTGTTTTTGTAAACTTTCTGTAAGTATGAATTTCGTCAAAATAAAAAGTGAAAAAAGAAGTTGAACATGAGTAAATGATCTGAGGTCTTCTGCTCTTGAAATCATTACAACTTAAGTCCCTTGTGGTATAAATACTGAAATTCTACAATAGTTATTTTTGCAGAATAAACCATGAGCTAATTCTCTATTTGCTCCTGATATAGAGTAAATATGAAGCCATGAGTTCAAATTTACTTGAACAAATTTTGAAAGACGTGACGTATCAAAATCATTTCTCACCTTTATTCCTCAGTCTAGTTCTTCTGAAATATAAAATGTCAAACAAAATTTGAAAAAGTAAACAAATATTAAATATCTGATTTGCTAGCATATTGATTTCAGACCTTTTGGATTTATAATTAAGTTGTGTTTTCATGTTTGCTTATGTTAAAATGCACTGAAAATTTCTGCATGTGAACAAATAACACAGTGTAATGATGCCTATTTAATAAGTCTATAAGAAAAGGGAGAATAGTGCAGAGGAAAGAATATTTCCTAAAGAATCAGAGACATTCTAAATAACTAGTTAAATAATTTTATGACTTTGGACAAGTCACCTGACCTGAAAAATAAGCAGATTGGAATGTTATAAAAGCAAAATTGGGCTCTCAATCTGAGTTGGACATTATATTTGATCCTGAATAATCTCTAAGTTCCCTTTAAATATCAACATTCTAATACTTAGAACATAGTGCTTGCATTTTAAATGATTATAGAAATGTTTCCTTGTGGCATCTTTGCTTTTACAACAAGGTTTGGCCACAGCTATGATGGATTGACGCTACTGCTTGGGTAGAAACTCCACCATGCGAAATGAATAGAGGACTTGCCTCTATAGTCCAACACAGAGATTGATAGCCTCCTCTCTGAGCGCTCACCCACTCGCTTTAGAAATGCATTATCTTCCCTTCTCTCAAAGCCTGCTTCCAGACAACCTTCCCAAACAGGCCACCCAACCTCCAGCTGCAATCCTCTCCTCCTCTGCCTCGGCAGCCGCCCGGAGGCCCACTCTGCACAGCTGTCTAACTTCTCTGCATTACTTTGCTTCAGTGCTCTGCACCTGCAGTGCCAGCTGGGTCCCGGAGCTTCCTGAGGGCAGGTGTCTCATCTCCAGGCTCAGGGTCAACCATACACATTGGACACTCACTCAGTAAAAGAAGTACCGTGGGCTGACTAATTCAGGAACATAAACCAAACCACCGTAACTAAAACAACACAGCGTTTCCGGAAACAGAAGCTGAGAGAAAGAGAACGGTTGTAACTGCAAAAAGCTCCATCCTTCACTTCATTCTAGGGGAAAACCTAGGTTGAGGAGGAAGAAATCTGCCTCTTCACCCTCACTTCAAGCCACGTTCCATCATTTCTCTCATGGGGTGTTTCAGGCATAGCTCCATCCAGGGCTGGGCCTGGGACTGGCCTGATTAGTGATCTTGCTTCCACTATCAGATGCTAGGGCTCTAGAAACAAGTAGGAGAAATGTCCTACTTCCTGTGGTCCTGTAACCACGGCCTGTCATACTCTGATCTCGTTTGCTTACTCCTATTTCAAGCATGCCTGGGTGTTCACATTTCCTTGAGTTTGCATACACTGTGCCCTGTCTTGAAGGCCATTCGTTACCCCCAGTGTCCATAGAAAACTCATCCTTCTTTGAAAATGAACACAAGCGGGCACCTCCTCTCCCAGGGAATCTTTGACACACTCCTAAACTCCTCCTACATTTTGTGTAACTCTTGCTCCATTATAGAAAAAATCCCCCGGTGTCATTCTTGTGTATTGCTATGTCTGTCCATCATGCTACTCTACAAATGATTTGAAACCAATAACCACATCGGCTCTCCTTGTATTTCCAGTGCTTAGCACACACCTAGTCCCTGGTATGTTTCAGGGTGGGAGTGAGGAAACTGAACAGGTCAGAGTCTGAAGACTTCCGGTGATCAGAAGTCAACCTGAGGACACAAGAAACTAAAGACTAACAGAGTTCAACATTTCCAGTTTGTGCCTCTTGTCAATTACCAAAAGCAAGGTCATTTAGGTAGTTGTAGCTGTGAAGGGATTGGCTTTGAATTATTCTTTGCGGATCTAAAGATGCCCAATGCTTTCATTTAAAGGCTAAATGCTCCTAACTGGCCCACACAGGAAACATCACAGGAAATCATGTTTCAGCTCAGCCTCTGCTCCAATACAACCGCAGTTTCAAAATGCTGCAGATTCTGGTGGAGATTGAGAAAGCAAAACTTCTTTGTTTAGCCCGCAGCTAAGATTCTGCTTTTGCTCAATTCTCTTCCAAAGCATTTGCATGCATATCTGATATTTCTTATCTCCCAAGGGAGTGCCTTAAG
Organism: Camelus bactrianus; assembly: GCF_048773025.1. Taxonomy (NCBI): domain Eukaryota; kingdom Metazoa; phylum Chordata; class Mammalia; order Artiodactyla; family Camelidae; genus Camelus; species Camelus bactrianus. The sequence goes on along the minus strand of NC_133547.1, from coordinate 40,874,000 downwards.
GGCAAGACTGTTTGCAGGACAAATACTTCCCTTCTACTTGCCTTTCCTCCTTGCCACCTATATCTTCCAAAGCACAGGGTCCGGGCCTAGGAAGTACTTAACATCTGATTATTAAGTAAATTCATTTAAAAAGTCTGGTCTTTGTTTTTAAATTCAAGGCTTGATAGCCCCTGAGGTGCTTTGGGAATCTAGAGCCCTTGGTTCCATTCCCATCCCTCATTGTTAGGTGGGTGGGTGTGGTTCTGTGGGACTTCCCTCGCTATTCCAGGGAAGATTCTTGCAGGTCTTGGAAGGAGAAAGCTATGATCTAGAGTTCCCAGTGGTAAACTGACCCCCAGCAATAACAGTGGTCACAGAAAGCCAGGATCACAGCTAGCTATCACTTTCTGAGTCCATAAGACCTCAATCATTAGTTATGGAGCGTGAATTAGAAATCTTGGAATATCAAATTTTGTTTTGTAAGTCATGCAGATTTGGTGCATGCCATATATTGATTGATATTCATGTTTTAAACACTAAGGATAAGTTTATTTGAGGAAACCCTGAGGATCACAATGCTCTTCCTGCCCTTTAAAAACAACCAATCTAAGCATCTGTTAGACACATCTAGCTTTTTGAAATACAGGTACAGAGCATGTCCTGTGTTCTTGACTCTGAGCTGGGTGTAGCAGTTGTAATGCCTTCTATTTAGTGGCTCTGAGGAATCACAGTGCGAGTCACTAACTCTAGAAATTTCTCAAATGAAGAAGATCTGCACCTCCCTGCTGCCTTTTTAAATGGCTCTGGCTGTTGATCCTCTCCTCACTTTAAAATCACAAGATGAACTTTCTAAAGACCACAGCATGTAGGAAGTTCCCCCAGCTTCATCTCTCACAGAAGGCTCTGGTCATCAGAAATGACCACACACAGAAACTTAAGTTCTGAAGCAATTTAAGCACATAAATGCCCTGAGCCAAACAGATCACGGGAACCCAGTTAATTGAAACTCCTTCTGGCCTAATTGCCTTTTGAGAGTTACAAGGGCCTTGCTGATCATTTTACTTCCTGCAGTATATATTTACGAAACAGAAGTTACAAAAGATTTTAGAGTTACTAGAGGTATACAGAGACTCCAGCCCACATAATACAGTTCAAGTCTTTGTTCTCAAACCAGATTAAAATGTCACCAATCTTACCTTTGGCAGACACTTTTCCTCAGTCCTTCAGATAGAATTTGTGACTATCCTCGAGGTAGCTTGACAAGGCTGGTAACAAGGATGTCCGGGGCTATTTGTGTAAAAGGAGAAGTGAAGAGGGAATAAATGTGATGACACCGTGATGACAGGAAGCCCAAAAGAGGCAAGGGAGGAAGTGAGGCTGGGCCCGCCCTCTTTAGCGTCAGAGATGCAACCCCTCCCTTGTGGTTTTTTAGAAGCTTATACCTACGACCCACCCAAATGTCTAAACCAGGGGAAAAACTCCAAGGCCAAATTGGTTTAGGCACAGATCTGTGAGCTTTAGTGGGTTCTGGGGTGATTTGGGCATTGCTTTTGTTTAGGAAATGACAGTGCCTCTCAATGAAGGTGGCATCTCAGAATTACCTGTGGATGAGAATAAGTGTGCCTGGCCCCACTGTGCTTATGCAGTCCCATTCACGTAGACTGAGACCCGAGGGGAACCCAAGAATCAATATTTTAAGAAGTTTTCTAGGACTGAGACTTAGGAAAGTCTCTTAAACAACTCCACCTTCTCCCCACTAGTCTCCAGTTTGATTGGGTCACCATTTTCAGAATCTTGTGTCTCAGAAGCTGGACTGTCCTGATGTAAGGGGATTGTCAGGGACAAACTTCAAGGCACAATCCAAGGGTCACTGGTAAATGACTTGGTTAATAGAGGGAGCCCGAGACTTAGAGTCCAAAGATACGGGTTTCCATCCCAGCTTTATTTCTGTTAGCTGTGAGATACTGAGAAAATGTCAACCTCTTGGCTTCAGTTTATTAATAGTAAGTCCAAGAATAATCCTGCTATCTTCCTTCACCCTGAGACATAAAGATTCTGGAATAAACTCTGACCAGGATTGGCTCATGGGGAAAGCTGAGTGGAAAAGTTCTTTAATGTAGAACATGTCAGTCATTAATAGTCTCTTAATTAATATTCTCCAAATATGTAGATTTTCACAAACTTATTTGACCATAGAACAATATGTGTGTGTGTGTGTATTATTTCTAAGGGAACAGTTTTTCAGTGTAACTACACTTTAGGAAATACTGTTATAAACTCTCCTGTCCTTGGCTGGCATCACTCTGAGAAATCACTGCCCCTCAGTCAGGGCTGCTGTCATACTGACAGTCCTCCAAAGTGGAGTAATTGAGGGGAGAACTTTTGATGGCTTTGATTACTAGCTCTCTGTACCAAAGATTCACATTTCTATGTGTAATCTGATCTCTCATTTGAGCTCCACGTAGGCACCTCCAGTACAGTGTCCAAAATTCAGCTTAGTAAATGTGGCATCCTCCCTCTCAGGCCTGCTCTTCCCAGCCCCACCCCGTTACCATCTCAGGGAAAGCTGGACTAACCTCTCAGTTGCCCCAGTCAGAAAACAGTCTTCCTCTTCAGCTACTCTCTCTCCCACATCACCACATATTATTGCTAAAATAATGATTAAAGAAGATAATTTAGGTGACACAAACTTTTTTTAAACACTTCTTGAAGTGGACAGTCTCCATCTGGAGAACTACAAAGCGGGGCAGAAGGCAGGAAGCTTTTACAGAATAGAGGATAAAGAAAAAGAAAGAGGAAATACCTGATTGGCTGAGGCCACATTGTTGAAATTGTTTCGGATGAGAAGGAACAAGGAAATAAATATAGAGCCTAGAGTTGACTTGGCTGATGGATGAAAGCAAAGCATTTACAGAGACATGAAAATTGTAAAAATTTCAGTTTGCTGACAGGGCATCCAAGGGGCAGGAGCAGCTCCGTCCTGGGCCTAAAGAGTTATTTCAACATTGTCAACCACCAAAGTCTTTCAAATTTTACCTTTGCTTATATATTTCTCAAATCAGGCTACTTCTTGCCACTCCAGAACCATTACACTAATCCTTATCTCTCACCTGAGTTACTGGACCCCAGCCTCCTTCTCGATCAGCTTCGATGTTTTCTCCTGCAGTCCTGAGAAGGAGAGTATTCTAAAAATGCAAATTTAATTATGTCATTCCCCGGTTTAAAACTCTTCAATGGATTCCCATAGGTTTTGAACAGTTCCTGTTAACTCCTAAGCCTCAGCTGGCCATTCCTTATCCATCCCCACCCCCATGGTCCTGCCATACTGGTTACTGAATTCCTACCAAATTCCTTTGAGTTGCTTGAACAAGTCAATCTAGATTCTCTCTCTCTCCTCTCTTCCTTCCTTCCTTCCTTCCTTCCTTCCTTCCTTCCTTCCTTCCTTCCTTCCTTCCTTCCTTTCTCTTTCTGTCTCTGTCTCCCTGTCTCTGGAATATTTCCTCAATCTCTAGACTCAAAGATCTGTATGTAGGTTCTGTGTTGCTCTGTGTATGTTGAACAACTGGGTCTGGCACATAAGGGGTGCCCCTACAAATATCTGAATACCTCAGGTAGTGTCAGGCCTGAACATTAGGAGAACTGGAGATTTATGGATGGAAGAGAAAGTAAGATAAGGAGAGAGATATGTAATGTGAACATCTATGGAGAGAGAAGTGGTTATTAGAAGGGAATTTTAGAAACAGCAGGGAGAATATCACAAGATGAGAGGTGCTCACAGAATTGAATGACCATTTTAATGGAGAGAACTTTTCCTTTAATTACTCTTCTCCATCATCCCACTGGCAAGAGGGATCCAAGTGCTTGACAACCAGTGGCACCTGTGGTCTGGGAGTCAGGGAATGGTAGAGAATTGTATATTGACTTAGACCCAAACCTACAAGATTTCATTGAGAACTAATGCTCTTTATGACCATCAGATATTTACAATCCATTTGGAGGAACAAGGGAAAAATGAAGAATAAGGCAGTTTCAGGGCAGCCCATGTTGTTGAATAATCCAGAAGAATGCTCCAAAACTTTGGGAAAAAATAAATAAATAAGAAAAGGAATTTAGCTGAAGCTCAGACTCATGGTTTGGTCTTCTCAGTGCATGGTATTGATCAAGCATCAGAGATGATAATGGAACCTGGGAGTTTAGGAGACTTGCAGCTGGCCTGACAAGGAGTGGAAATACAAATTATTGTTGCTTCATTATCATGCAGTAGTATCTGCCAAAATGCCTCCTGAATGGACAAAACCTCATGGAGAAATCATAGGGTTCCCATTTAGAACTTTTTTTTTCTTTCAGATGAGTGAGTCTGTTTTTAATGATTGGAAAATAGGCACTATTGAAATATGAGAAGAATACAGATGGAACCCCCAAGCTGAGGGTAGACAGTATGTTTTTTATTACAGCTACAATAACCAGCAATGATACTGCTGTGCCTTTGAGGTTTAAACCAATGTGGCAGGGACTAGCAAACTTGCATCCATAGCTGCCCCTTACTAGCATCATTGTCCCAGATGCCATTTTGCCAGAAAGTTTGGCACCTTTTAACACAATGTTTGTGATATATTATGGCTACTTTTATTTAGGCCCTAGGAATGATATGGGCTCTAGAAGTAGAAATATAATGTTGTATACATGAAACTTATATAATGTTATAAACCAATATTACCTCAATAAAAAATGATTTTTAAAAAATGTTCTCTTAGTCTGTTCAGGCTGCTATAACAAAAATACCATAGATTGGGTAGCTTATAAACAACAGAAATTAATTCTTCATGGTTCTGAAGGCTGGGAATTCCAAGATAAAGGCACCAGCAGGTTTGGTATCTGGTTAGAGCCTGCTTTCTGGCTGATAGATGATCATTTTCTCGTGTCCTCAAAAGGTATGAGAGAGTGATAGAGCGTTCTGGGGTCTCTTTTAAGGGTGCTAATCCCATTCATGAGTGCCCCCTCATGCCTTAATTATTTCCCAAAGTCCTCACCTACTAATACCATCACACTGGGGGTTAGGGTCCAACATATGAATTTGAGAAACTGTTTCAGTTTATAGCACATACCTTGAAGAGAAGAACTGAATTATGGAATCTCACAGCTAGGAGTATGATGTAAAGGAAATAACAGAGGGCTGGAAATCAGAAGGCATTCACAGAGATAGTTTAAGGAAGTCATTTAATGTCTCTGTGTCTTAGTTTTTTCCTCTGTGCTGTGGGATCATTTCTTATAGATCATTTCTTTATTTTCTATATGGAAAAGCTTTATAAAGTTTCAAATATGAAATGAACATTAGCTGTTATTCGCAGTATACTCCTAAGAAAATAGCTAGGCAATCTTCTAGATTTTTCAGATTCAGAACCTAAGACTTAAAGAGCTGAAGAGACCTTCCCCAGGTCTCTCAGCCAGGAAAGAGCTAAGCAGATTACCATGACCTCCACTCCCTCAGTGGTTGGGGGATGATCAGGCCCCAGGAGGAAGCAAAAGGAATGGACCCCTTATGCTGAAGATTCTTGACTTCTACCTGAAAGTTGTGACTCTCTCTTAGTAAGGTTCCATCTTCTTTGAGCTCAAGTAGGTGTGGACCACTGAGAAACCACCAAGGTCATACGACACTGTAACCCAGACTAGATGGGTTTCCTTGCCCTCTTGCCTGAGTTGAGACAGAACAGGGTGACAGGTCTCTGTGCAAATACAGCTACTCCCTGTGATGGCAACAGTTGCTATGACCGTCTCTCCTGACCCTCATCTAATCTTGGCTGTACCTCTGCAGTCCTCCCATCTATCAGCAAAGGTCTGCACAGCCCTGGGGCAAGAATCAGAAACTTACATCACTGTGTAGCCTCCCCTTCACTTTTCCTCAGAAGGACTCTAAGTCTGTGGATCACAAGAGGCTCCTTTTCCAGGTCAATCCAAAACAAAATCTAAGACAAAAAGCACAGATATGTCAGGGTTTGGCCATGCTACCTGGATATGTCCAGTGTCTCACAAGGACGAGCATCCTTGATAAACCTGGGAAAGTTGTTGGCAAGTGTGGCTTTGCAACTCAACCTTGTAGAAGTCAGTTACAGAGACTCAGAGGCTTAAAAAGCACAGTGCAAGTAACTGTGACGTGCAGAATTATCTGCAGAAGCTCATCATTCTAGAAGCCGTAGCCTTGTCTCAATACTTTCTCCTTATTCTCCTTTCAGTCAGGGCACACCAATTGTCCTTGACCTTATGAGACTAATCCAAACATAACTTTCATGTTTTTGTATATTTTTCCAGTGGGGAAAATAAGGGAAACTATAATGAAAGGAGAGGTCTAGAAAAAAAAATATGTGTTTGTGTGTGTGTCTGTACACCTACATAGCAGCAGAAGTCTTCATTCAAATGAAGTTTCAACTGGAACAGCAATAAATAAGATACATAAAAATAGAACTGCTCAGTGAACACAAGGGTGGGGCTCAGAGACTGCTCATCCTCCTCTCCCATTTGGAGGCTTCTTAGACATCTTTGCCCAACTCCAAAGTCAGAAAACCAGTGATCCAGGTGAGCTCAGAACCTCTGGGTTCCTTGCCAATGTTAGGATTTATTTTTAGTTGTGGGACCAGGGCTGTGGCTGCTCCAGTCCTGCAGCCCTCACTAACCAGGCATTGTGTTTCATTGCCATGTCTCAGTGGAACCAGGAAGCCCCAACATCTCCCCTTCCTCATTCGAAAGGCTGGGAGTTGTGGCTTCCTGCAGAAGGAATAGTTGGGAAATTTCTCCCAGGTGACAGCAGTTGTGCTGCCCACAAATACCCTAAGGCTTTGTTTCCAGATTGGAGCTGTGAGCCTGTGGGAGGTGCAATGTGGGGCCTGGAGCTGGAGGGGCAGGTGAATGGCTCTGGCATGTGCTATGATACATTACACTCTCTCCTGGCCAACTATAACAAAAAGGTGATGCTACAGGCAATTTTTGTCATATACAGGGGAGTTCCTTATGTGTCCCTGGGCAAGGAGAAAAGCCACTGAGTTGGCAGGTGGTGTGGTATAGGGGATAGAGGCCTGGATTCAGAAACAGAAGTGCTGGATTCTTACCTGTGTTGTCCAGGGAAAGTCCACTTACTCCCCTAAGGGGTCACTTCTTTATCTGTGCAAGAAGATAGATTGGGTAATCCATACACTCTCTCTGGGCCTTAAATATTTTGAATATTTATTACTTTGTAATATCAAAAAATGAATTTCTACTAGCTAATAGCTTTGGCTAGGATTTGGTACAGAAGGTGGAATCTAGAAGAAGCATTATAAGAGATACCATTTATTGAGCATTTCCTATGGGCCAGAGCACTGTACATGTCCTCAGTTAGGGGCAGTGTGAGATAGGCATGGCATTTCCTTCTTTACAGATGAGAAAGGCTAAACTCGGTGGGTTTAGGTACCTTGCTCAAAGCACACTGCTAGAAAGTGAAAGAGTTAGAATCAAAAACATGCCTGCTCTCCTATCCAGCTTCCTGCACAGTTAATCTGACATTAATACTTGCTGCCGATGAGCCACCTGTGCCCGTTGAAAGCTGACAGCTTTCACTTTTACCAGGAGAACCCTAAGATGAGCTCACAGTATTTTCCTTGTTTACAAGAGGAGCAGGAAGAGGACAATTCTCTCTTCAGAAGGCAAAGTCTGAGAATGTTTTCAGATACCCAGTACAATCTCACTTGTGCTTTTCCCAGCCAGAGTTTTGAGTAACCCCCATGAGTGTTGAACCTAATCTCTTTTCTTAACTCGAAAAAAGAAGAAACTTCAAAAGAAACTTTAGGCAAGAGATCATCTTATCCTTGGCACTGAGGGAGCATAATTTGTAGGAGCCAAAAAATAAGGCAAGCAACATCTGAGTGTGCAATGCTGACCTCAGCTTTTCGACCATAAAGTCAACTCAGCTCTTTAGAGTTGCATAGAGCAAAGAACACATGCCCACCACGCCCTGTGTTCTAACTACTGAGAACATGCACCAGCAGGGAGGGGAGGAAGTGAAGGCAAGAGCCTGGTAGAGTGTCTGGCAGGAAGAGGTAGAAATCAACAAGTATGAAGCCTTAGCTTCCAACTGAGCCTACCAACCATAGCCGCAGGGCAGATGGAGCATCACAGATTTGTCATGAGTCCTTTGCCTAGACTCATTTCCCCAAATCTTTATTTCCACTTCCAATTCTTCAGTGCAAAGAATAAGAAAATTCTTTGCCTAGGCCAAATCTACTGCAGAAAAAGGAAATGAAGTTCCATATTCTTGATGTATAATTAACACCTTATAATAATTATTACTATTATTTTTAATTTTTTTAGAGTAGTTTTAGGTTCTGAACAAATTTGAGGGGAAAGTGCAGAGATTTCTCATATACCCCCTTCCCCTCCATATGCATAGCCTCCCTCACTATCAACATCCCACATCAGAGTGGTACATTTTTTACAATCAATGAATCTACATTGACACATCATGATCACCCAAAGTCCATAATTTAAATTAGGGTTCACTCTTGGTGTTGTACAGTCTACTGGTTTTGACAAATATATATACATATGTATCCACCATTATAATGTCGTACAGAATTGTTTCACTGTTCTAAAAATCCTCTGTGCTCTGCCTATTTAGTCCTCCCTCAAACCCTGAACTCTGACAACTGCTGATCTTTTTACTGTCTTCAAAGTTTTACCTTTTCCAGAATGCCATATAATTGGGTTAAAACAGTATGTAGCCTTTCAGATTGACTTCTTTCACTTAGTAATAATGCATTTAAATTTATTCCATGTATGTTTATGGCTTGTTAGCTCATTTCTTTTCAGTGCTGAATAATATTCCATTATCTGTGTATGACAGTTTATTTTTCCATTCTTCCACTGAAGGACATCTTGGTTGCTTCCAAGTTTTAGCAATTATAAATAAAGCTGCTATAAACATCCATGTGTAGGTTTTTTGTGTGAACATAAGTTTTCAAGCCATTTGGGTAAATACCAAGGCATGTGATCACTGAATCAGATAGTAAGAGCAAGTTTAGTTTTGTGACAAACTTCCAAACTGTCTTCCAAAGCATCTGTACCATTTTGCATTCCTACTAGCAATGAATGAGAGTCTCTGTTGCTCTACATCTTAGCCAGCATTTGATGTTTTCTGTATTCTGGATTTTGGCTATTCTAATAGGTATGTAGTAGCCATCTTATTATTTTTAATTCTGAATCACAAGTATAATTATTTTGTTTATATGTAGTTTTACATTAGTTATTTGATTAACGTTTGTCTTTGCCCTATATATTGCCTCTATTTTTGTTTATTTTGTCACTTATATGTCAAACAATGCCTTGGAAATAGTAGACTCTCAATGAATATTTAAATGAATGAATGACCAGCCTTATCAACTAATTTTGTAGGTGAGCTTTTACACAAGGATCCAGGTTTACTGAAGATAATGGAGAAAAATCTGACCTATTTACATCAAACCTGAGACACCAGTTCACCTGTCAGCTTCATTGTCAGAATTTAGCAGTGTCCACAGCCTCAGTCAGAGGCATCTGGTCATCAATCTTTGGTGGTTACTGGTTTAGGTAGTTGCCTTTTACATAGAATCTAAATTATTTAATCCAGTTTATCAATCATCAGACAAATATAGCTCTTTTCCTTTTTGCATTATCTAAGGAAACTTGGCTTCTTATTCAAGCATTTCTTCAGGGCTTCATGGATGTCTCTGTTTCTCAGGCTATAGATGATGGGATTGAACATGGGTGTCAGGACGGTATAGAGCAGAAAAAACCCTTTGCACAAGAGTTGGGAAGAGTTGGCTGAGGGCACAAGATATGTGGCAATCAGTGTCCTGTAGAATACTACAACCGTGGTGAGGCGGGAAGAATGAAGGAATAGGAAGCTGTTATGAGGAGAAATGGGATCAGAGTCCCTGCAGAAGAGGTGGCATAGGCAATGGTCTCAGTCAGTGAGGTGTCCATGCAGGAGAGATGGACTAGAGGTGTGAAGTCACAAAAGAAGTGATCAATTTCATTGGGTCCACAGAAGGTTAGTCTAGACAGTAGGACCATAGTAATTGCTGTGAGAAGGAAGCAGCAGAGCCAAGAGCTGGCAGCCAACCTAATGCAGAAGGGGCCAGTCATGAGGATGGGATAGTGCAAAGGTTGGCAGATGGCCAGGTAGCGGTCATAGCACATCACAGCAAGCAAAAGGCACTCTGTTGCAGCCAGGGATCCGAAGAAGTAGAACTGTGCCAGGCAGCCAGCCACAGAGATAGTCTTCTGTTTGGCTAGTATAATCAGCAACATCTTGGGGACAATATTGGAGGTATACCAGATCTCCAGAAAGGACAAGTTCACCAGGAAGAAGTACATGGGGGTGTGGAGGTGACGGCTGAATAAAACTAGCAGGACAATAAGAATGTTTCCAGAAACAATTAAAATGTAGAAAACTAAAAACATCATAAAGAGGAAAATATTTACCTCTTGGATGGAAGAGAATCCCCTAAGCACAAATTCCACTATTGTTTGGTTTTTCCAGAGCAAGGTCACCATGGCTTGGCCTCCCTGAGCACTCAGGGATAGAACACACAAAAGGCAGAAAGTTCTAGCTCACACATAGAGCACAGACTGACAGTGGATGATTTTCATTCCCACTCAGGTTTTTGGAAGGTTTTTTTTTAATTTTCATGAAGGAATATCTTCTTTTTTGTTTCAAGACCTGAAATGGGAAAGAAAAGAATTTGCAATAAAAACTTGTGACCACTTCAATCCTCCCTTCTTATCAGGAGCAATGTCAGGATTTGGGAAAAGCAGGAAATGGGAGAAACGGGAAGAAAAATACAAAAGGGAGGAAGGACCCAAAAAAATGAAGAAGGAGAAAGAGGAGGTGGGGGAGGAAGGGAAGGAGAAAAAGAAGAAGAAGAAGGAGGAGGAGGAGGAGAAGGAAAGTGAATCACCTGCTCTATGCTCATCTTGAATATGCTATGGTAGCCTGGGGAGTTATGGAAAGAAAGGAAGAAGATCTAAAAGCAAGGTGGGCACATTCCAGAGGGTTTGTGAACTCTTCGACAGAACCTAGAGATACAAATGCCTGGGATCCTCCCTTTCATCCCTAAGCACTGTTTAGCTTTAGGGATATAGCCCTTATCATATCTATTATCTATTCTTTTCTTTTCATCTTCTTAGTGAATTGAAAGGTAAGTTTCTTATTTCTATTTTGTTTTCCATAGTGCTAGCAAGAGAAAAGTTGTGACTGTGAGGTTTGAGAGTCTTTGATTCTGAGGTCAGTGCCCATGCTGGTGTAATTCAAAGGCAAGAATGCTTTCTTTTGAAATTTTAAATAGATAAAATAAAAACCAAGCCATTAAAATTTTTTAAATCTGGGGCTGCAGTAAATGCGAAAAGAAGATTCAGAACCAGGTAGCAAAAGCACTTTGTGCAACCAACCAAGTGAATGTAGGATAGCTGCAGGTTCTTTTGAGTGTGATAAGGAAGCCCATGTTTCTTCCTCAATTCTATCTCAGTCCAAACATTCTCTTCACCACAAAGTGTAGGCCAGTTGGAGAACTTGCTCAAAAAGCACTGCCGTCCACAGATACAGTTCTAGGCTGAAACCATTTTAGTATTCTCAACCCACGTGCAGATATAGAAAACTCTGTGGGAGTATAATAATGAAGTAGTTATTACAGGTGACCAGGGAGACCTAAACAAAGCCTGGGGCTCTGCTCTATGAGTCAGACTTTGGACAAGTTGTTTAACTTCCCTGAGACACAGTTTCTCATCTGTAAAATGGGATACAGAGTGGGAGAAGAACTTAACATGTGCTTAGTATGTACAAAAAGAATACACGTACAAAGATTGGGAAATCACTGGCTATTCAGGGCTGCTAACATTACTTACATTTACCAAGAAATTGCCTTACTCTGAAGGGGGCATTGGCAACAAACCCCAGTGACTTTTGCTGTATCTTGTAGTGCGTGTGCCTGTAATTGTGTGAATAGTTAAGGTCTTCCTGCAATCTCTTATACAGCCTTCAATACATTAATCCCATTTTAAAACTGATCCATTGCCTAGATATCATTCTGTGGAGCCCTAGCTCCAGCTTTCCAAAGGGGCCCACAGACTAATCCAGAATCTGTGCTGATCAGCAGTCCTGGTGCCCAGAGAATGCCCAGCAATTGGTGATTCAGACTGAGACCATTGAGAGGAGCAGGGAGAAGGCACAAATAGAGGACTTCTCTCCATCCCCTGCAAAGCACAAATACCAATCTGAGATCTCAGAGAGAGGGCTTCAGTTCTGGCAGAGTACAGCCAAACTCTTGGCTGCTGCCGCTGTTGCTGCTAATGATGGTGATAGTATTTGATCCCAGGCACTGTTCTAAGTGCTGAAAATATATAACTCACTTAAATATCACAACAACCCCATGTCATGGGTATTCTTATTATTCTTACTTTCCAGATGGAGTCACGGAGAAACTAAATAACTTAACCATGGGCATCAGCTAGAAAGTGACACAGAGGAGATTCAGACTTGCTCTGGATCCCTCGCTCCTAACCACTAACACTGCCTCTCACGGGGCTTGGGTATGTAGGCTAGTTTGTGTTATCTCACAGATGTGGGAAGAGAAATGGTTCCAGAAGGTAGACTTTCATCTGAGTTTTAACTTCAGGGCAAGTGAGATTTGTTTTGTTGGTTGATGAGGGAACAATCCCATAAAGGGTCACAAACTTTGACAACCTTTTCTACTAGTCTTGCTTTCACACTACTACTTTTATGTCCTTTCTTTATAATCTTAAAAAAAAAAATCAGGTCAGCCCATTATCTCAAAAAACAAAAACAAAACAAAACAAAAAACAAAACAGAAAAACAACTAACACTTTCTGGGTATGGGCACATGGAATTACTACTTTCTCTCTACCATGCAATTGTAAGGCAATTGTTGCTACCAGGCACTTGTACCTTGATGCAGTGCGGGAAGGCATTACAGAGAATAGAAAGCCAATGAAGGGTATGAGAGGACTGAATAGTAAGACAGTGAAGCTTGGTTAAGAGCACAGGCTCTAAAACTAAACAGGCCTGGATTCAAATCCTACTCAATCATGAAGCTATGTGAGCAAAGGCATTTTATAACCTTCAAGGGAAGAGAAACTCTGTTACCTACAGGTCTGGGCAGAGGAGGCTTTTGAGGGCAGCAGAGAGGACAGTAATACTAACTACCCCTTCTCTGACCCTAGTATGCAGCCACTATCTCTCCCTCTTTCTCCTTAGCAGAAGTGAGGAAATTAAAAAAATTAAATTAAAAAATATTATTGAAAAATTTAGAGATGTGGACGCTGCTAACGTGCTCCTACATTAAGTCTGCTCATGCATGCTGCTTGACTCTAGAGCTACAAGCCAAACCACATGGTATTTCTGTAATTCATGATGGCACAGAGCTGAGGCCAGAGTAAGTGCTCAGTAAATTGTAGTGCTTTCTCCTCCTCCTCTCCTCTCCTCTTAATCTCTTTCTCTTCCACTCCCTGCTTCCTCCCAATTATGCCAGCCCAGTTAGTGCTATCTATAGATAAGTTCTTTTAGGAAGGCGTCTACTTTCCTTCAATGAAGATGTTCAATAAGAACAATTTATGAAAACAATTAAAGGAGACTAAAGCACTAGAGAATTATTTGGATTTGATGATTTTTAACATTCCTTCTGTACTTGATTTTTTTCCTAATTGGAAAGCATTCCATTCCCCCAGGACACACACACACACATCACACCACACACACACACACACACACACACACGAAGCAAGCTTGTGGGAAAGAGAAGAGGGTTATCACAAAGCAAGGTGAAAATACAAATACTCAGTGAATAATCACAGGTTTTGTAGCCTCCAGTAACAAAAAAGCAAGGGAAGACATGAAGTGATTTAGGTGTTATCTGAAAGGGAGCCATTCTCTTAGCTGAATTCAGTGATCAATTAATTAACCAATCAATTCAGCCAACATTTGACTTATTGATGAGAGTTGTTGATTCTTGCCAGCTGATGGTTAATTCAGGTGAACAGCTGGAAAACCAGATAGGCAAATATTCTGATTTTGTCACTAAACTGCTAATTGATTTAGTCTGCTAGGTAGTTGTACCCTGTCCTTATCTAGCAAAACACAGATTAAAACAGTAAAAACTAACGTGCACACAAGCAGAATAGGTAAACATTACCTGTCAGTGCCTCAGAGGGGTCCATACCAACTTTGGGGAGCCAGGCCACAGAGACAATGCATGTCCATCTCCCTTGATTCACAGAACTGGGATAGACATCTGGAATCCTTCTTTTATACAAAAATACATCTCCCTATGCACTTGACATAAGTGAGGCCTGATCTGTCTTTCTGCATGACCTTTAGGAGGCTGGTAGAGTTTTGGCCCCTCTCTTAACCTCCCTCCTCTGTGTAAACTTGAGTCCCTCTGTGGGCAAAGCCGTAATCTCCCCTGATATTGGTGCTCATGGGCATTTCCCAAATGACATTTGTGGGGAATTGTTATTTTGAAAATTAGAGGAAATCTCTTTTTTCCCTTGCTTTGTCTTAGGCTTCTACTTTAATAATGATTCTCTGTGTGTGTGTGTGTGTGTGTGTGTGTATATATATATATGCATTTATATATTACCTTTATAAAGAGCTCTAATTTAATAATTGAAAATGCATGATTATGTTATACTTTGGGGGAATAAATTAAAATAATATATTGAAGGAAATATTCAATTTTTTCTATCCTCAGGAAGAAAAATTAGTGTGCATATCCTTACTATGTAGATTTGGTAGAAAACTGAAACAAATGTCCATGATAGCAAACATTTATTGTCAAAGCTGTTGATTAGGATTCTAAAGAACTTGTGTCCTCCTGGAATCTTGTTATGGATTAAAAATAGTAACTGAGGCTAGTCTTGTTCTAGGAAATGAAAGTCTGTGACTGGCAACCTTGTAGAATTTGAGTTATCATTTTCTGATAGGCATTAACAAACTGGAGAAATATTTGCTCAAGCTAACAAATTAATATAGCTATCCAACAAGTGTAACAAATGAAACAGTAATAAAATAATCAATGAACTGAAACAATCTCATTTGTTCTTTAGAATGAAGTATTTTTTCTATGAACTAGTACCCAGGTTTCCAGAAGCCTTGGTATGTGCCACTGTTTTAACTCACAAGTGACAGGTATCTGAATACATGAGGTCTTTGGGTAGAATGTCTTTATTGAAATCTACTAAGTAACCAATGGATGCCAGGCATTGGGCTAAGCCTGTACTATCATCTGTAATCCTTATAGCCCCTCTGCAAATTGCCTGTTATACACATGTGGAAATCCAGGCTTTCAGAGATGAAATGCCTTGTTCAAAATTACCCAGGTAGAAGAATGTGAGGGAACTGAGGCTGGACTGAAAGCTCCATGAAGATAGAGCATGTCTCGTTTAGTCACTACTGTATCTACCTCAGAGCCTATGTTAAGTTTTTTTTGAATAAACAGTTATAGTAAGATTTTTAATAAATAGTTATAAACTATTATATTTTTATATTATTTGTTTACACATAGTTATAAATAGATGAATGCATAAATGTGTGAGCAAATGTCTGACTTCAAATCAAGTGTTCTTTCTGTTTTAGCAAGCTCCTTCCTCCACATCTTCACAAAATGGTAGTTACCCTATTAAGTTAAAGAAGGGCTCCAGCACTTGAACTGAGGTTAATTAGGTAATGGAGGCAGTTACTGATGCTAAACAAAAATTTTAAAGGCAAATTATATCTAAAAATGTCAATAGAGAAACCTGTTTAATATTTAAGCCAATTAGTTATTTTGCAGAAAGGCTACTTCTCAATTTCTAAGAGGTTGTGAAACCATTTTCTATTCTTAAAAAGGACAGATATTTATTTTTTGGAAGCTAAGCCACTGATAAAACTTTTGCAAGAATACAAGCTTCAGATATGTTCTGTAGTGGGTACAGATTCAGCTGAACACTTTGGACTCTCAACTCATACAGCACAGTGCAAGAAGCAATTACAGTTCTGATTCTTTGACTCCAGGAAGAATTTAAATTATAAAGTCTATATACTTAAAGTCTGAAAAAGGTGAAAAATTCTAAAAAGAATATTTAAAGGGTTAAAATAAACCGGATTTTTGAGCATTATCTGTTAACTTCAGTTATTCAATATGATTAGGAATGTGACTTTGTGGATATAATGGAAAGTTAACTGTATGTTTGGCTGCCTATTTTTCTTTTTTACTCCTTGTCCCCATCCCTTATCTCAGAGACTTTGTAATTGTTGACTCTGTTTAGATTATGCCCTGTTTTTATTTCTTTGTGTCAGGTATCATTATTTCAATTCATTTACTGGTTTATTGGCTTATTGACCGTCTCCCTCATAAGACTATAATCCTACAGGAGCTGGAAACTCTTCTGTTGTTTTTGCTACTGTGTCCCAGGGCAGATACTATGTGTATCTACACATAGTAGATAATAACTATTTGCAAGAAATAATGAGACAAAAATCTATAGTATTACTACAAAGTTTGCACTTATTCTTAGTGACCGGATTCCCAAGGCCCACCCTTTAGAGGCTGGTTATTTTCTTTAGGGACTTTGCCCTCAGGAGGGGAATGGTACTTGTGTGACTATTGTGACTTTGTTAAATGAACATCTGTTAAGCATAGCCCTGGGTATCTGGCTGTTGAGCCACAGTTCAAGAAAGACCACAAGGGAATTGAAATAGAGAAGTTTATTGCTCACAGATCTTAGAGGAGATACACTGCATGCCTTAAGGGGCCATGCAAGGAGGTCAAGGTGGGGTGCTGGCAAAGAACACGGCAGGACCTGGGGCACATGTCTTGATTAGGGTCTACAGATGAAGTGCTTTGGTATTCCCTGCCTAAGTCTAGATTGGTCAATTCAAAAGAAAAAGAGCGGGATGGTGTGTGGCCTTCATGGGGGGTGGGGGGGTTGGGGGTCTTATCTAGGGGATGCACAAAGCGAAGGCCTTAGGAAGCAGAGGAGAGCAGGGGAGAGTGCTTACCATGAGTGGCTGGGAAAGTCATACCAGGATCTTACATTTACTTGTGACTCTAAAAGCTGTTATTATCTAGGACATGCACTTACGGGATGGGCTAGAGTCAGTTCAAGGCCCCTGCAGGCTGGCTGGCCACATAAAAAGGATGCCAGGGCAGCAATATTAGGGAGTAGCTTAGCTAAATTCTCAGCAGTGGCAAGTAGCCACGCTGTCCTCACATGCAGACTATAGAGAGAGGAAGTGTGGACCAGACAACCCCATTCCTTAGCCTTACTCTTTTTGTTGTTATTGTTGCCTGAGGTTTATTGAAAATATTACAGCACCACAGAAAGATTCAAATGGCTCTGGGTGGTGTTTTGAAATTCATCCCAGCTGCAGGCTGAGTGACCTGCAGGTTAGACAGACTGCCCAAGTCTAAGAGTTTCAGCATGTCCCTAGTGTCAGTATCTACTTCACTCATCTCCTGATTCAGGGCTGAGACCTCAGGAACGTAATTATCTCTCCTCTCCCTCTCCTGCCCCTGCAGCTGGATGGAGATGCCCCTCACTGGGCCTCTCTGAATCCGCTTCCTTGGGTGTGTGACACAGTCTGCTATCTTGTTGTGGAGCTTCTTGCTGGGAATAGTGGCGATCACCTCACACACGTGCTTGTTGGTGGGAAAGTCATTACCCAGGCGTGTGTGGTACTTCTCAGTGATGACGCAGGCTGCCTTCTTCACAGTTTTGGTGGGGATGTGGCCCATGTTGGGAGGTCCTTGGTAAAAGAGGAGGCCTTACACTAAAATATACATGTGAATAGCAAAGAAATAAATTACTTGCACTGTACAAAAGTTAAGTGAAGATAAAGATTTTAAATATATATATATATATATATATATATATATATATATATATATATATATATATATAAACTCTAGCTACAGATGAGTTCTCATAGGTTATTTTATTTATTATCTCAGTCTCATAGCAAAGTTAATATTTGCTTGAGGCCAGCAGCACTGTGGGGAATGTGGACTGCTCAAGCACCTGGGCTTCAGGCTCTGTTGATAGGTAGCTTCAGTCCACTCTCACTTCCCTGTTTATAACCTATGAGAAGAGAAGGTACTAACTTACCTTCTTAGGTTTTTAAGTGACTTGTGAACGATATTTAAAAGATGAGTGAGGGGGGTCTCTTTTTACTTTATAAGGCTTTATTTCAAAGCTCTTCTTCATCTTTATTCCTTACTGTTTTCTTTGTGAAATGGAAGCAGGAACAGAACTATTTCTCAAGGTGACTCCTTGAGCCTACCTAAATTGTTTGATTGAATTGATTGGTTCCCTTCTAATCAGAAAAGGCTTTCTTGGTAACCATTTACTCATTCCAAATTTATCTTGCTCAAGCTGTTTTCCAGACATTGTGCTTGAAGGTTCAGAAGGAAAGGACCTGTTTACCTACATTATTACTAGGCTCTCTGGTTCCCTTTGGTTTACATGTTTGTTTGTTTATTGACCGTGTACACTGTGCTGATTATGTACAGCAGATAGAAAATTATGAAGGTACACTCCTTACCATCATGTTATTTAGAGCCCAATTAGGGATTTTGAATACAAAGAGATAATGTCAATAAAATGAGACACAAGTAAAACTATTTTAAAAGAAGATTGAGGAAAAGAGGGATCAGCCAAGGTGGTGACATGAGGCTCTTAACTCCACACTGAATGCACAGCTGCTACACGCAGAGCAATTACTTCTGAGAGAAATCCAGAAGCAAGCTGTGTGATTCCTGCACATTAGGTGAATGAAAAATACCCACAGCAAAACAGGTAAGAAAGCTGAGTGAGACAAGTTTGCCATAAACTGTACCCTCAACACAGTGTCATAGAGTGAGAGGGAATGTCCCATTCCAAACTTCTTCCTGAGGAGTGAAGGGTTTGGACCCCATAATTAGGGCCCCAACTTTTAAGACTCCCACCTGAGTAACAGGCTTCCAAAACACCTAGCTCTGAAAGCCAATAAGGTTTGTATCCATGAGACAATGAAACTATCACAAAGAGGCAGTTGCTAGCAGGCTAAGGTGCAAGAACTCACCATGGCTGTTTCCCCAGGGCTCAGCACAGAGGGAGCAGGCAAAATCTATCCATCTTTCCTGAAAAATCTCTGAATACTTTTAAACTTTCTGCCTGAGGGTCAGGCTTCTAATCTAGCTTGCATCTGGAAGCTGGCTATGGTCCTCCCCAGAAATTGGGAAAGATGGCGGACACCTTCCCTGCATTCTCCTTCAGCCCACTCAAAAGTCACAAGTTTTTCCCAGGAAAGAGCTTATACACAAATCTGGCTTCCCAGCTCTTGTGACTGCTGCCTGAGGGATGGGCCTCTGGATTGTCTGACTCTGATAGCCAATGAGGTTTGCATTAACAAGTCCCATAGTGCTATAACACACGAAGAAACAATTCTTAAAAGGTGCAGGAGAATCCCTCTGCAGCTATACACTTGGACCCAGCACAAAGAAAACAGACAAAAAAAACCTATATCCCAATTTCTTCTCCCTTGGAAGAAGCTTAACTACATACTTTCTCAGTTGTTGCTAGAGGATCTGACTTCCATTCAGCCTGCACCTACGTGCTGAATGTAATTCTTCTCTTTGGGACACTGACAGGTCTTTGCACACCCTCAGGTATGGAGAGGTACTAAGAACAAGCTTGGACAGCACCTTGGCCAATCAAAGATTTGAGAAGCAATCAGGAGTTTTGGCTGGACCAGTAGACAAGGTTCATCTCCTACACAGAAACACTCTGTCAAGATGGGGAGAAGTGGCATTTTCATCTAATGTACAAAAACCAACACAGAGTGTCAAGGCACATGAAGAAAGAGAGAAATATATCCAAACAGGACAAGATAAATCTCCAAAAACAGATTTTCTTGAAGCAGAGATAAGTGACTTACCAGACAGAGAGTTCAAAATAACATTCATAAAGATGCTCATTTAGTTCAGGAAAACAACACATAAACAAAGTGATAATTTTAATGAAATTATAGAAAATATTTAAAAGTACCAAACAGAAATCATGTAACTGAAATATACAGTAATTTAATTTAAAAATTTAATAGAGGGGGTTCAATAGCAGACTAGACCAAGCAGAAGAAAGGGTCATTGAACTCGAAGATAGACAGTTGAATTAGCCAATCAGAGGAGAAAGCAGAAAAAATAATTTTTAAAAAGTGAAGATAGCTATCAACAATAGATAGATCATCCAGGCAGAAAAATCAATAAGAAAACATTGGACTTAAACTACATGTTAGATCAAATGGGCCAGAAGACATTTATAGAACATTCCATCTAATAGCAACAGAATACACATTATTCTCAAGTATACATGGAATATTTTCCAAGACAGATTATATGTTAGGCCACAAAATAAGTCTTAATACATTTAATGTTGAGGATCATATCCAGCATCTTTTCTAACCAAATGGTATGCAATTAGAAATCATTAATAAGAAGGAAATTGTAAAATTCACAAAAATGCAGAGATTAAACAACATGCTCCTAAACAAACAATGGGTCAAAGAAGAAATAAAAGAGAAGTTAAAAATATCTTAAGACATATGAAAATGGCAATACAACATATGAAAACTTAGGATGCTAATTATTAGAGAAATGCATATTAAAACTACAATGAGGTATCACCTCATACCACTCAGAATGGCCATTGTCAAAAAGTCTACAAATAATAAATGCTGGAAAGTAGTGGAGAAAAAGGAACCCTCCTACACTGTTGACAGGAATGTAAATTGGTGCAACCACTATGGAGAACATTATGGAGGTTCCTTAAAAAACTAAAAATAGAGTTACCATGTGATCCAGCAACTCCATTCCTAGACATATATCTGGAGAAAACTCTAATTCAAAAACATACATACACCCTGATGTTCGTAGCAACACTATTTACAACAGTCAAGACATGGAAGCAACCTAAATGTCCATTAACAGATGAATGGATAAAGATGAGGTATATATACACAATGGAATATTGCTCAGCCATGAAAAGAATGAAATAGTGCCATTTGCAGCAACATGGGTGGACCTAGAGATTATCATACTAAGTGAAGTAAGTCAGACAGAGAAAAACAAATATCATATAACATCACTTACATGTGGAATCTAAAAAAATGATACAAATGAATATATTTACAAACCAGAAATAAGCTTACAGACATAGAAAACAAACTTGTTGTTAACATAGGGGAAAGAGACAGGGACAGATAAATTAGAAGTTTGGGATTAACAGATACACACTACTATATATAAAACAGATAAACAACAAGGACCTATTTTATAGCAGAAGGAACTATATTCAATAGCCTGTAATATCCTATAAAGGAAAAGAATCTGAAAAAGAATATACATGTATACATATATATCTGAATCACTTTGCTGTACACCTGAAACTAATACAACATTGTAAATCAACTATACTTCAATTTTTAAAAAGAAAAAATGGAAATCAAAATTGTCATCATCTCAAACAACAGTTAACATCATTACATTCAAAATCAGTACCAGCAATCAAGAACATCAAACTACAACATTCAAAAACAAGCATTACTGAGTGTTTACCATGTGTCTGGTTCAAAGGAAATAAAGGAAATAATAAATTAAAAAATCAGAAAAGTTGTACCCAAAATAGAAAACTATGAATTAAAGGAAAGCATTGAGACATATTTATCTGCCTGTAGGAACTAAAACTCTGAACACTTACACTGTGTAAATAGTTAAGCTCTTAATACTGTTGGAGGCTTTTTTTACAATGTAAATTTGGTCAAGTTACTAAATTTTTTCTTAGTTTTCCCAATGGGAAAATGAAACAATAGAGATGAAAAGTTTTGTAAACTATAAAGCGATACAAATTATTATCATTATTATTTTATGCAGAAATCAGATAACAGTAGAAAGTCAGAACTGAAGCTAGAGGAATTTGGAACTTAGCATTGGATTGATCTGTGTAACACAAAGTCTCACCTCATCATTTTGCAAATAAAAAAATTAAATGTGAAGTCAAAGATGGACTGAAAACAAAAGCTTTTTAAAGGTTCATTTTTAAGAAGAAAATAAAATTACTACTTCCCATCACCTAATGATAACTACTGTTATTATTTGGTGTATATTCTTTCAAATTTTTCTTTCTCTCTATGCTTCTCCTTCTTCGCACACAGACGCTCATATCACACGTATTCTTACAAAAACACTGTTCACTGTTTCATAATAATTTAATGTAACACTAATAACCCTACATATTAATAAATATATCTCAACAACAATATTCTTATTGACTGATTTTTATTTCATTGTATGAATTTGCTCATTATTTATTTAAATAATATACTATTGTTATTATTTGTTTCTTTTTTGTTATTTTAAGAGTGCTTTGGTTAATATCTGTATCTGTTGGTCTATTTTAGTTTTCTTTTAAAAATAAACAATGTATAAAGATATAACAGGAAGTACAGAGGTTGGACAAGCTTCAGGGTGGTTTGGTTCAGCGGTACTATGATTGCGTCAGAGAGTAATTTGTCTATAGTTCTGCTGTCCAAGTGTCACTTTTATCTTTAGACTGGCTTTCTTCACAGGCTTAATATAGCCGTAGTAGTTATAGAAGCCATGTGCTTCTCTGTACACATCCAGAAGAACAGAGAAAAAGTAACTTTACCTAAACAATAGAACAAGAATTCTTTTCAATCTGGACAAACTTAAGTCATATGCCTACCTCTGGACCAAAAACTGTTAGTAGAGAATGCTATGGAATAAACGGCTTACATCATGGTTTCTGGGCCACTGCCTAGGGGAATAAACTGTCATACTTGATTTAATCAGGGGCCAACTCCAAAGTTGAACTAATTCCTCTAATCTGCAGCTACACAATGAAGGAGAAGTAAAAATAAGGAGTCCACTACACTTAGTCCTGAACTTCTCATAGTTTAATGTAAAATTGGGAAATTCATATAAAATAGACTGTAATATTGGTTTCTGTTGGAGATTCTTATAAAATCATAAAAAATTTTTAAAACAAATTTGGATTACGTACTCTATGAGTATACAGACTGAAACTGACAGACATACTGTAGGACTTTATAAACCTTATTTTCTTTGGGGACACCATCTTTTTTTTTTCTGGAAACCACTGGTTTCTTGTCAGTTATTCTGCTTACTTTTCTTGTACTCTTCCCCAAGACATACATCTCATCTGCAGTTTTTTCCTAAGGCAAATATTTCTCTCCCAAGAACTTAGACTCATGCTTCTAATCATCCTGAATTTCTCTAAGCAAAATACGATCCTCCACTAATGCCATGCTTACTGTAGTTATCTTAGTACATTTTGGCTGCTATAACATAAATACCTTAGACTCAGTGTCTTACAAACACCAATTTTTGTTTCTCACAATTCTGGAGTCTGGAAAGTCCAAGAACAAGGTCCAAGCAGATTCAGTGTGTGGTGAAGACCCACTTCCTGGTTCATAAATGATCCTCTTCTGGTTGTGTCCTCACATGGTTAAAGAGGCAAGTTTGTTCTCTGGGGTCTCTTTTATAAGGGCACTAATTTCATTAATGGGGGTACCTCTTTCATGACTTAATCATCTACTAAAGACTTCACCTTTAAATGCCATCATCCTGGGGATTAGGTTTTAACATACGGATTTTGAGGAGACACAAACATTCAGTCCATAGCAGTGATGCAAACTTCATTTGGCTTATTATGAAGGTATTTTTCCCAACTTCTAACCAACGCAAGTATCAAGTAGGCTTGTCCTTTAGTTCTGTGTTGCATTTGTCTTGGAGAATGTATTAGATACACTTTTGATCCAAGCATTTTGTTCTTTCACTTGTGGGAAAATGTCTTTCCACAGAGAGGAAGAATAATTTTTTTTTCCTGGGATAAGTGGAGATGATATAGACCTTCAAAAAAACCACTCTCCCTCTTATTACTCCCTGGGATGTAATTAATTTAGGACTCCCTTACTCCCATTCAAAATATCTTATGAAAACAGCCATTTCCTCCTATCTGCAACAGCAATTTAATTAGTCCAAGACACCAACCTTGGGGACTGTAGCAGCTTCCTAACTGGTGTCTGTACTTATACTTTTGCTTACTTCAATTCTTTACTTTGTGGGCAGAAAAAAAAAAGTCTATCTTTTCTGGTTAAGATCTTTCTATGACATCCTTATTATTAGGAGAAAGTCCTAAATCTCTACAAGTCACTACATGATCCCACTATAAGTCCCTCCCCAGATTCATTCTGCCTACTCTCCTGCTCATTGGACTTCAATCTTGCTAGCATTCCATAAATTCTTAAAAGGCACTATGCTTCTTTCAATTTTAGGGTCTTTTCATGGGCTGTTCCTTCTGACCACAAAGTTCTTACCCCAAATTATCATTTGTTCCATTTTTTTAACATGAGTAGTTCTATGGGTTATTTATTTCCATCCTTATATTTTCAACCACTGTCTTAAACGGCTCTCATTAATATAATTTCATTAAATTCCTTCAGTCTAATATAAAAAACTTCATTTTCCTCTTCAGCAAATTTGTAATTAATTTATTTTTTATTTAAATCTATCATCTTATTTTGGTTTTGTATTTACCCTGTAGTCTTGTTTTATTTCTCTCTCTTTTCTTGGTTTCTTTTGGATTTTCTGAGTTTATATTTCCACTCTTCACATACTGGAATCAAAGTTATGCTTTCTATTTCTACTCTTTTAGTAATTGCTCCATAAATTAAAATATATGTTGATTTTAATCTCCTTTCAAGGCTCCTGGGGAGAAATTTCTTTCATACCTTAACATTAGAATGGTATTGCTTTTCCTGAGCTATTTGCTTTTTCCCAAGAGTCACAGTTTTCAAGGGTTGTAAGTTTTTATCAGGTTTTACCAGGTTAAATCTATTATTTCTCTCAGCAAACACCTACATGGAATGCATTTTCAGCTCTCTATCCTAAAGGAAACAATTCTAAATATTGAACATTGAAAAACTATTTAGTATAAAGTATATACTATGTTTTTTCCTAAATATACCTACCTATGATAAAGTTTAATTTACAGATTAGGCCCAGTAAGAGATTAACAACAATAACTAATGATAAAATGGATCATTTATAACAATATACAAGTTATGTGAGTATTGTCTCTCTCTCAGAATATCCTATTGTACAAATGTAATATCTTTTCTATCTTAACACTTACCATCCACCACGGCTGTGACTTTTGCAATTTGAGGTACAACAGCAAAACTAGCATGAATTTCTTTTTCTTTCTTCACAATTTCATGGATAAATTTGTTCTTACCATAGTTCTTAACAACTTCAGCATAAAATTGTTTTTCTTTCCTTTTTGCCAACTAAAAACTGACACTTGCCATCTACCTCTGCTTGGATTAAATCATGAGCCACTGCAGTCACTGACCTTCAATACTCCCTGAAAGAAGTTCAAGGTGAAGATCAGGAATGGGGCACTCTGTGCTCTGGGGAAAACTTGCAGAACAGGCCTTCAGGTAGTTAGATATTTTCAGAAAAATTTATGAGCCCTAATTCTTGCATCTCCTCATATTTAGAAAATCACAAAAATAATTAACGATGGCATCTGCTCCTTGTGACTAGTAGCAAGCCTCTGCCTAAATGTGTTTTTAACTGCATGTAATCTCCCTTCACTAAAATAATATGTAATACTGAGTTCTCCTCTGCCTCTTCGGAGCAGTTACTCAGAGCTAATTAAAATGCTGTCTCCTAGGCTTTAGTCCTCATTTAGCCCCACTTAACTCAGAACTCTCTTGTTGTGTGATTTTGTTTCAATCGACACTTTTTAAGTTGAGAACTTTCACCTTTTCCCTTAAAGGAAATATTTTATAGTTTAAGAGGCAAGGTAGGTACACTTCAGAAAACTCAGAAAAACTGTTGTATCCATGGGGTGTCACATGGCACTTATCATATAGAAATAAAACTTAACTCACAACTCTCATGTTGTGTGATTTTATTTCAGCCAACACTTTTTAAGTTGAGAACTTTCACATTTTCCCTTAAAGGAAATATTTTATAGTGTCTCTTTGGCATATACTAAATTCCCAGCATCACTAATCCTGTGCTTTGGGATCATTATTAAGTAAAATAAGGGTGACTTAAACACACGTACTGTGACAGTGGGTCTGATAACCCAGATAGCTATTAAGTAAGTAAAGGGTGGTCTACACTGGGCAAAGGAGTGATTCGTATCCCAGGCAGGACAAGTTAGGACAATGGAAATTTCACGATTCACCATGCTACTCAAAAGAGCATGTAATTTAAAACCTATGAATTATTTATTTATGGAATTTTCTATTTAATATTTTTAGACCACAGTTGATTACAGGTAACTGAAGCCATTGGAAGTAAAGCCACAGATAGTGGGGAACTACTGTAGTTCTATAAATATTTTAAATAAAAAAATACCCAATTACATGAGCATGATTTGGTCAATTATGGAACAGAGAATGATAAAATGTTATGCATCTAATTAAAAAGATGAGCTCAAAAGATGAATAATAACTAGAAATGCATGTGCCACTATAAAAATAACAATGTAAAAACTTGCACTGAACATTCAGAATGGTCTCAAATGTGTAAAGCTACATATTCTACATACACATGTAGAATGTAGAAAACCACAAATACGTAGATCTAGATGTTTTCCATAGTTGCTTAGAATTAATGGGTTTATGGGTGTTTTTTTTCTTTTTCTTTTCTAATCTTATAATCAGAAGACAAACTTTACCTTAAACATTTGGTTTTTTGTTTTGTTTTGTTTTGTTAATTGTATACTGTATCATAGTGTAACTAGGACAGGCACAAAGACAGAAGATTCTGCTATACTGGGTCAAAGATAAAGGCAGAGGCAGATCAGTACCCTGGACAGCTCACGGGAAGTGAGGCTTTTCCTGAGGTGTGGAAAACAAGTTTTAATCCTAATAATGTGAAATTTATGGAGCTGGCTATATGAAAGTAAAACATTATTTTAAAAGCATTCTTGCCTACTTTTTGCCAGCTTTTCCCCTTGGAGCTATGAGGTCAACTTCATATTTTCAGGCTTTTCTTTAAAACAGGGGCTGATATTGTAGACTATAAAGGTTGTTTTTAATCACAGACTGTTCTAGATGTCACTAGCTAATCTGTTTAACCCTGGCTGTATGTGATCTTACAATATTATTCAGTCTTCAACAGCAATTTTGATTAAGAGCTACTTTCTTTTTCTCCCCCTTTCCTCCTCCTTTTCTTTTTCTTTTTTGTTTTATAGTTACTTTCCTCTCTCTGAGATCACTATGAGAAATATACTGATAGAGCAGACAGAGAAAGCTGAATCTTTTGTGGGTTTGGACTAGAACTGTTTAGTGATGTCATGTTACAATCATAGTAAAAGAAGTCAAGATAAATAAGAATGAAGCTTTATATTAACTAGAGTTTTAAAAGATTAAAAATCTTTTAGAAACCAGAGGAAAATTCAAATGGTTTCTCCTAAAACATGTTGGTTAGTTATAATTAACAAGGAAGAAATCTAAATTCTCCCTGGAAACGTAAAAAAAAAAAAAAAAAAACTGCGTAATGGCCCATACATGCCCCCAAGTCATGTTGCAATGAGGAGAATGACCTCATGCTAAGTTTAGTGGATCAAAAAGATACAAACAAGCCTGGGTCCTTGTGCCATCTTTGATTCATGGTATCATCTCTGGATTGCTTACTTCTGGGCTTCTCAGTATTTTAGAAAAAAATAAACCTAGAATTTTTAAAAGCACTTTAGAGGGTTTCTCTAACTCACAGCTATACACCTTCTTCTGAAAATGGAAGGTGCTCACTCTTGAACTGGGTTCATTAAGTACTTAGCATTTATTTATTATCTGTTTCTATATGATAGGCACTGTGTGGCACCCCATGGATACAAAGAAGGTTGTTCTGAGTTTTCTGAAGTGTACCTGCCTTGCCTCTTCAACTGCTGGGAGGCTGGGATCGAATAGGCATTCCTGTGTCTTATTGGTCTTCAAAGGGTTGCACAGCAACAGCAGAGTACTGTGACCTTGGAAATAATTTTAAAGAGAGGATATGGACTCTGGTCACGAGGATTCTAAAGTCTAGTAACAAGAAATTGATATTACACAGTGGTTAGGGGTATGCACTCTGAAATTCAAGTAGGAGGAATTCTGGCTCTACCACACATTAATTGGAAGATTTAAGTTAGTACGTTGACCTCCTAAACCTAAATTTCTTTAACTGTAAAATGGGAATGACAATAGTACCTACCTCATAGAACTATCATGTGGGTTAAATATAGATAAAGCATTCAACAGTGTCCTTGGCATGAGCTAAGTGGTCAAAATGTGAGGTATGACTATGATTATTATTATTTAAATAAAAACATAAAAATAGAGATATAGTCTACATACATTAGAGGGAGAGATGACTTATGGATTGCTCTGAAAGATGGGGAACAGATAGAGTGGGTCAGGGAAAACTTCATGAAACAGCTATATTTTAGCAGTAAACAAAAACCTGTTTAGCCACATTCCATTCTAGCCATCAGCCAAGTTATTGGCTATAATGAGTGATGCACATCCTGGAGAACTGAGGACCAGTCCTGGGACTCATGACTTAGTGACCGCATTGCCATCTGACAGAAGCATCAGAGGACTCAATCACAAAGCTTGCTGCCACATATCTAAGTTTCATACTCCCTGAGGGTGTCCATTTGTAAGTAATACACTCTCTCTTCAAAGAAGGAAGGTCTTTAACTGAAACTGCTGTATCATTCACATTCTTCCAAGCACCCATATTTAAGTAATTTTAAGAAGCTGCCCATAGGGGATTATATTTAGTCATTCTAGTAGTATGTACAGAGGAGGAGCTGATTCCTAAATCTTAATTATATAAACATAATCATGGGGCTATTTTCTCATTAAAACCAGATAAGTCTTCTTTTTTAAATCTGAATTCCCTGTTGTTTAATGCTCCTTTTAATGAAGTCCCTCTGGGTTTAAGGTCAATTTAAACGAAGAGAAAGGTATGAAACTTTCAAACAATGATTCATAGAACATTATAAGTAATTATCTAAGTTCCCTCCCCTTACCAGTATATTCTAAAATCATCAATTGTTAAAAGCTGTCAAATCTGCTCTCTTCTTAAACTAAGCTACCCCAGGATGAGAGATACAGATGTCTAGAAAAGATTTTCTTCCCCTCTATTTGTGTTCCTTTACCAACCTTCCCTCTCTCATTCATAAGCATGGATTAGGAAGGTTCTGGATGATTACTTGTGTTATTCCCTTAAGGGGTAGAGTTAGATAGTTGCACGGTTTCTTTAGCAGTTTAATCATGGCAGAACTCAGATGCTTTCTCTGCATTTTTAAAAAATATTTCTCCAGTGGTTACAGACTGCTTCAGTATCTCCAAGCATTAAAAAAAAAAGTTCTTGAACAACTATACACAAAAGCAGACAAAAAAAGCAAGGGTTTCCTCTGAGTTCCTCATCAGGGTGGAAAGCTTCCTAGAAATCCCCCAGGAGACTACTGCGTATATTTCAGCCAGGCTTAGGTCTATCTTATGTACAAAGCTTTGGCGTTTGACTCACCAATGTAATGTTCACTTTTATCATTTTATGAAAACTTCAGTGTCAAAACACCCTAGCATTCCAGTTTCTTGACCTCCTCCTTTTTTCAATCACTGTATTCCTGACCACATCTTTTGCATTGTCACATTCTATCTCTGAAATGATGAGTGATAATGACTAAAGCCTCAAGAACTTCTATTTCTCTCCCTCTCTGACTGCCATCATACTTGTGGGCTGACATTGGCATTCAGTTACTTGGCCTTTGTCTCCCTCTTGTCCTCAGAATTCAACAGCCCCCTGTAAATTTTACTGTTATCTTTCTCCAGCTGAGACACGCACGGTATAACCCTCTGTTCTCAGCATCCTCAGCTCTCTTGTCTCAAGAGTCTTCCTGTGACATCTGCTCAACACGGAGTAACCCACCGAATATCTGGCCTTTCTACTCTTATTTGGACTGATGGCAAACATAGGACAAACATGCAGACTTTAAATATATGGTGTCAATTCTCCACTGCACTGCTTGGATATTCTCTTACATACTAGAAGTCAGCCTTTTCTCTTATTTTCAATATCTGTTTACAATATTTACTTCTCTCCTAAATCCCAAACATCACATCTATTTCCTATCTTTTGTCAGATAGACTTACTTCCATTTCAAGGAAAAAAATAAAAAAGTTTTGTGTACAGAAGTAACAATAGTCATTCATACACATTATTAATAAGATAGTGAATCCACAAGTCTTGTTTGTTTATAGAGAAAAAATTTGAGACTTTTCTGAAACAAAGACAATATATATATTCACATAGGGATGCCTGCAATTTACCATAAAATGAATAAAAATAAGAAGGATTGCTAAATAAATAGAGGGATGGATAGACATATGGTAAAACAAGTATCATGTTATAGATAGAATCTAAGTAGTGGATATGCAGATGTTCATTATAAAAATTATTTCAACCTTTATGTATGTTTGAAGATTTTTATAATAAAATGTCAGTGACTAATTTATATCTTCAGAAATCAGAGATACTCATTTGAATATTATTATCTAGGGCCTACCAATTATTAGACAGCATATGAAAGCAGATTTTAGGTTGCAGCAGTCCTCTCTGAAGGAGGCTGTCACAAAAATATGTCCTTTGTTGTATGCACAATGGAAGGCTAACTTTTATTTGTTAGTTAGTTACTTAGTTAACTAATTTTCAAACAGAAAATGGAACAGAATGGTTACAACTTAAAAATTTTAACACAAGTCCTTATACTGGACACAGTGATAGATTCAATATTATTTTAAGGTTTTTGGTCCCCAACTTTATCTTAACATTTTTTCTTAAATGGCTATATTGTCTGGAGTTTCACTTTATTTCACATGTGCATCAACAGCTCTTTCCTCCCTTTTGTCTTTTCAAAATTTCCTTCACAAGGAGCTGCTAATCAGATGGGCCATATTCTCAAAGTTACTCCCAGGAATTCCATTTGTCAGCACTGGATGAAAAAGAGTAGGTTTAAGGAAAACTAGAGACTTACAAATAAAAAGAAAATACTATTTTAACATGTGAAATGTGGGGTAAATAATATTCTACCTCATTAGTTGGGTCAAGTCTGGGAGCCATGAAAAAGAAAGGGTTCAGGAGATGGGGGAAGAAGGGGCAAGTTTGGAGAAGGTGAAGACAGATAACACTTTATCAAATGGCTCTAGAATGATAGCCATGCCACCCTAAAGTATTTGGGGGATAAGACAGAGCTTATATAAATAGTTGACTTTTATATTTGTTTTTCTTCTTGAGAATCTATGACCCTATGAGATACTGTACTCCAATTGTGAGACCAGCCAGACATTAGGAGCCCTAGGTCCTTCTCAGACAGGAAGGGACAGAGGATGGTCAGGAGGTCACCCAAACAGCAACCACCTGTCCTTTCCCTCCCAGAGGTGAATTTTTTGTGGAACAGTATAATTAGCTATTGCATCAAACTCCTTAATTTGTATTCCTTGGGTTTTCTTCTCTCTCATCACATATTTCTTTCTTTTATCTCCATGTCCCATTCCATTCTCCTCCTCATGGGCAAGTACTCTAACACATTAATAAGAATCTTTAGTTTTTATGAATTCATGCCAAATGTTTTAACTTACCTAAATAATGTTGCTATACTATATATGACACACATGTAATAAGATTACATATATACAGTGTATAATATATAATACATACTATGTATTTCTAGACATATAGCACACACTATATATACTATTCCATACTTATTTCACTGAAGATTCTATTTTTATATATGTAGAAGCAGTTGCTTCTAACTGCTGCTGAGTGCTCTCTGCCTTGGGATTTAGAGCAGTCTCCAGTGCAAGTATTCATGGTATGCTGCGGTCATTTTCCTAAAGACTCGTTCATGGAGCACCTTCATCATTCCACTTATCTGCTCGGAAGGCAAGCCCTCACAGCTCCTTCTCCAGGACCTGTCATCCACAGAACTCAGCTTCACTACCCCCAAAGGCTGAGATCCACACTGTTTCATAGTTGATACCACGCAGTGGTAGAACCTCTTCTCCTTGGGTACAGTGGCACTCTATCTGTTAGTAACTTTTCAGGGGCTCCCTCTAAAAACTCGATGAAACTTACGAGCATCTCCACGGGGAAAAGCCCATTTGCACACACACACAAAATTTTGCACGTGACTTCAGAAGGTTCACTGACTTCTAGAATCCTAGTCATGCACCTCTCAAGATTTGACAATCCCAGCTCTAGGGTTGTTTGCAAGTGTTCAACAAGTAACACACAAATTGAATTGAAGATAAAGTTGTTAAGAAAGATCAGGGATAATTTCATAAGTTCTTTTAAATAGTACCATATATAAAATATAAATCGGTCAAGTTTAGCTGTTTCTTAAAGATATTTTAAAGTCATATTTATTGAGATATAACTTTTATACTATAGGAAAATTCATCCTTTGTAAGCTTGCATATTGATGAGTTTTGACAAATACAATCATGTAACCACCACCACAATAAAAAAGAGAAAAATTGTTCTATCCTCTGGAAAATTTCCTTTGAACCGTTTTGTAGTGAATTCAATCCCTCGCACATACACATACCCCACTTTGGCAACCACTGATCTGATTTCTGTAACTATAGTTTCGCTTTTTCCAGAATATCATATAAATGGAATCATGCCATTTGTAGACTTTTGTGTCTGGCTTTTTTTCATTTAACCCTGTGCTTTTGAGAGTCATCCATGTTTTTGCAAGTTATCAGTAGTTTCTTTTTATTTCTGAGTTGTATTCTATTGTGTGAATACACCACAACTTATATGTCAATTTACAAGTTTATGGAAATTTGTGTTGCTTCCAGTTTTCACTACTAAACTGATATGCAGATATATAGATATATAGACACATGTTATAAATATTTATTTATGGGTCTTTGTGTGGACATATGCTTTCATTTTCTCATGTGTAAATGCTTAGGACTGGGGTTGGTAGATCATATGGTAAATATATGTCTAACTTAGAAAGAAACTGTCTTAAAGATATTTTAAGAGAAAACTGAAAATTTCTTATGACACATCTGAGAAATTGAGCTAGATACATAAGACCTCTGAGCCTCAGTTTTCTCATCTGTAATGTGGTGATAATATCTACTTTATAGAGTTGACAGTATAATTAAATAGCTAAATAAATATTAGTGAGCCAACATACTTAAAGGATTAATGAGTTCAATAAATAATACTCAAAAATTGGTACAAACACAAAATGAAATTTTGACTC
The DNA here is from genome assembly GCF_048773025.1 of Camelus bactrianus. Taxonomy (NCBI): domain Eukaryota; kingdom Metazoa; phylum Chordata; class Mammalia; order Artiodactyla; family Camelidae; genus Camelus; species Camelus bactrianus. The sequence goes on along the minus strand of NC_133547.1, from coordinate 40,840,601 downwards.
TATCTCCATCTGGTGGCAGTATATGATATTTTGAGAAGTAGATTCTATTAAAGGATCTATAACCTTCAATAAAAATGTATATAACAGAAAAAATACATATAACCCATTTAAATATCTCAAGTGGGATGAAATCTCACAACTCTCCAAGACTGTCAAATGATGGCTGTTGGAAGTCCAAAGTGCTCTGTGTAAGAAGCCTCCACCAATATCTGAGCCACCTTGTATCTGGAAAAGAGAAAAAGTACCTCGCATGGACACACAGGCACAGCCAGCGGGGGAGCATTAACCCTTCCTGGAGCCTTCCAAGCGTGCACACTGTATTCTCCACAGTCCTCTTCTAAGAAGTCTGAGGGTAGGGCCATCCACAACATCTCAACAGATTAGAAGTATCAGATTGGGACCACTCTGTGCTTTTGTACTTTCATAATTGTCCCAGCTTAGTGGTCTTGAAGAATGAGCCTCAGTAGAAAATTAGAGAGTGAGTTTGAGTGTGGGAACATGATTTTGGGAGACAAATTCCCTAAAGGTGAAAGAGAAAGGATAAACTGCAACATGACCATCCTGAATTGTATGTGCTGAGGGTGCAGAAAGCCAGGAATTATTGACAGCCCAGAGTGAGAGTGTGGGATAGTCCAAGATCCACCATTTATTCATTGAATGCCTATTACGGATGTCAGAAACTTACTGGATGAATGGGCAACTGAATACACATTGAGTCTGAAAGCAGATACTCAACAGTCTGGCTTCATGAGCATGACTCACATGTGACGCCTAGGGGGAAACGACCTCAGAATTCTGTGGGTGGCTTCCCCAAGCTGGCCAGGCAAATCCCCAGGCAGCCAGTTCTTTGCTACTCCTCCTTCTGCTAAACTTATCTATTGCGTTGTATTAAAATCAGGTTTCCCTCTGGCTTGGTGGTGTCAAATCCTATCCAATGAGGATTTTAGGAAAGCTAGGGAGTTGAAGTCTGTACTGAAGGATGCCCTAAAGCAGTTTGAAGAATGCATATGGCTTAGACCATCAGGAACTTTGGGCTGGAGTCAAGCACCAGCCTTTGCCCAATTCCTGCAGCACGTCCTCTAACCCAGCAGAGTCAGTCTCTTTGCAAGGGATGGAATCCATCACCACCATCAAAAACACACTTACTTGGGCTCCATCTCCAGATTTTTAAGAAAGACAAGAATCACAGGGAGGACAGCCATGTATGTAAGAAGGGTAACCTGCTGCCTAAATGGCTGGAACTATGTGCACGTATATTGGAAATTCATAAAATTTCTTGAATTTATCTTTGGATATTTTTCAATTTACTGATTCTTTCCTCAAAATGTTTTTCTCTTTGAGCTCTCTTAACTTAAAGACTTTCTCTCAATTTGTCCGTAGTTCTCTGTGCATGTTCTCTACCACTCCTTCTCAAGGCAGTATGTTTCCTTATGTGGCTTGTAATTTTTTTTATATCATGAGCTCATCTTCAAAGAGAGTTGTTTTCTATGGAAGTCCCTCAGGTCCTGGGACCTAGGAACCATCTTGGGAGGCAGTTTCTAATTTCCCTACTGTGTTCCTCTAGGTTTCATTGGTTCCAGAGAAATTTTATAATATATCTTGACTCTGAATTTCTGTACTCCTGGGGTGTGCAATTATGGAGGTGATTTATGCTGATCTAGCTGATCTGACTTTCTAGCCATATTCTCATGAGATTATCAAGCTTCCTTGTAGTGTTTCTGGGCTATATCTTTCACAGATAAGAGACTCCCAGCTTTATTTCCAGCTGCCTGACATGCCGAGGTCTTGGTCTCATCAGCCATTCCTCTGCTGCCCCTAAAACCCCACTATCCTGGCATTTATCTGGTTCCGATACCCTAAAGGCACTCAACTTCCGCTTCCTGCTTCCTTCTCAAGTTTTGTGGTTCGTCTTCATTTCTAGCACCTGGGAAATTTGCTTTCTTATTTTACTCAAGACTTCCATTATAAGTAAAATTCTATCTATAATATCTTATCTGTTTGGGGCAGGGGAGGAATTACACAGCCAATTCAAATGGTCACATCATCCACAAGTTCCAGAAAGATCTTTCTAAAATTCAAAACATCATATTCTCCTACTTAAAAGTTCTTCAACACTGTTTCATTGACCTTGAGATAAAGTCTAGAATCCCTTACCTGGGAAATTAAGAAAAGCAGCTTAGAGCTTGACCTTAGGAGTTCAAATGATTTGAGTCTGTATCCAAGTATTGTTTCTTAACTTTGTGACTTTGTACAAGCTAGTGTCTTAGCCACAGTTTCCTCATCTGTAAAACAGAAATAATTCCAGCACCTACTTCATAGGATTACAGTGAACTCTGAGACAAGGTTGTGATCATCTGAAGAAGTGGGATGAACCTTCATTCGAAATTTGAGATTGATGATGTTACAAATGCCCCAGGAGATGCTGAGACTGATGATGCCACACACACACACACCAGAAGGGTGTGAGAAGCTTCATTATTCACATAATGAGGATTTCTAGGGGGAAACAAAGCAAACAAAAAACTCTCTACTCTGGGCTCTGAATCTCCCACACAGTCTATTTCTTCTCCTCCACATCACCTGGAAGAATATTTAAAAGGTAGCAAGAAAAGGAGATACCAAGGTAATAATGAAAATTGGCACATAACCAATGCGGTTCTTTTGTCGGAGAATTGTCCTCACCATGTGTCCGGCTGGATAACTTATGTCCAGGAACTCATTTTGAAGGCATTTCTCTGGCTGGAGGAGGAGGAGGATGTAAATGCTATTAACCACTGGGATTCCAGCTCTGAATCTTGATCACCATCTTTTCTATTTCAGGTCTAAGTTGGTCTGTGATGGTCAAAGGGGAAAAGCAACTGAACTTCTCAGTATTCACCACATGGGGACCAAAGGAGAGAAACCAGATCAAGATGAAGCAAAGAGAAAAAGGAGGTAAAGGTGACTGTGAAGGTAAGCACTGCTTTGCGCAGGTTGTTCTGCAGTCTCGCTCAGATTACTCTGTTATTTCCTTGTCCTCCAGGATCTGGGCAATGTATTCATCACACTGATTCTGGGGTAGAAATACATTTTTCCAAGTTTGAGATTTTCCCATAAAGTAGTGAGGTATTGCCTAGTTGCTGACAGGAAAACCTAGGTTTTTATACAGTGAAAAAAGCAGAAGTGATCTAACTTCTCTCCAAGATTGTCTAGAGTAATAGGTCTAGATATTTGCAGAATGTTCAGTCTCCTTTTTGACTTTAACAAAGGCTCTGGGCAGTATAGCACGGCAATTAATATCCCAGAACTGAGAGCCATACCACCTGGATTCAAATTCCAGTTCTACTGCTTACTGGCTGGGTGACCTTGGGTGAGCTATTTAACCTCTCTGTGCCTCAGTTTCCTCCGCAAAATGACAATGATAGTAGTACTTAACCTCATACAGGAGCTCCAAGTTTTAAAAGTACTCAGTTCAACAGTTGGCAAGCACATGAACATCATTGCTATTATTATGTCTTTCTCCCCAGAAAATGTACTTCAAATCTCTAAATCCCACCAATGATCCTCCAGGGAAGAACTACTGGTCCCGAGTTGGCACCCTGAGGACTTTTTCATTCCTATTATCTTACTCCTTCTCTTTCTTCTGACCAGAAAGACAGCAAGCATGGTGGTTAGGGGACCAAACACTGGAGACACATTACTTGGGTGAAAATTCTCACTCCATTCTCTGTGTGACCATACCAAATTATTTAACCTTCAATGCCTCAGTTTCTTTATCTATGAAATGAGAATGGTAATGATAACAATGGTCCTGCATAGGGATGTTGTAAATGCTACATGATATAATCCATATAAAGCCTTTAGAAGACTGTCTGGCATATTGTAATTGCTCATTAAATGTGAGTTATTATTGTTATCCAGTCTATATCCTGCAAACATTTACTATGCAACTACCAGGTGCAAAGCACTGCTAAACACTGGTTACTATTAAAACAACCCCTCTTCTCAAGGAGCTTGAGAGTTTCCAAGTTAAGATGTGTCAATCCTTGGTTCATCTTATGGAAGCCATTGTTCTCAGGCTCCTACTTGGAGACTGGCCCTCAGGAAGGTCCATCTCAGATGACACTTCCCTTGCAGAATCTGTTTCAGAGTGGCCACCCAGCCTTTGACTTCTTCCATTTGTGGGATCCAGGAACCTGACCATTCCCTCAGGTGATTCCAGGCTCTAATTCTAATCACTCCTCTGTGTACAGGTTGTCTGCCTCCACCGACATACTATTTTGAGACAGAAGAAGTAACACAAGCAGGATAACAGAGTAGTTAAGAGATGTTCTAGGTCCACCCGCCAGCTCTGCTGCCCCTACTTGACAAGTTATTTAACCTCTCTGAGTCTGTTTCCTCATCTGTAAAATGGGCATAAAGCTCATAAAGCTGTGGTGAGTATGAAATAAGTAAACATATGACAGTAGCCTAGAATATTGCCTGGCACAGAGTAAGCCCCATAGAAGAATTCGCTGTCATGATTATTATTAACTTTAAAGAGGGTCCACATAGCATGGAATCTACCCAACCAACCTGAAGCATTCTTCCCACAAGTACAGGGAATGATCATTTTCTTCAATCCACTGTCTCTGTCACCATCTTGACAAGTCCTGATCTAGGAGACAAAGGAAGGGAGATCTAGAGGACTAAGGGGCTGTGGGAAAGGCAGAAAAAATGGCCACATTAACACCATTGTCTAGGAACATTCATACCTGCATGTCACCAGAGGAGTTTGGGCAGACCGTTCCTTTAGAGAAAGCCTGTTGTTTAAGCAACAGCAGAGCGGCAAGTGCACGTGCCCAGTTCAGCATTCTTTTCTCCCCATCTTCCCACATGCTTCTTCTCTCCTGCCTTTCTGCAGGAAGCCGGTCGGAACAGGGTCCTTCTCTGGAGGCTTTTAAGTGAACCCAGCTCAGGTTTGGGGCTCAAGTTACAGAGATCTTGGAATCAGGCATCTAAGAGGACATGATAATTTCCACAGGTCCACCAGCAGAGGGCAGAGCGTCACCAGAGGAAATCGGGTTAGCCGATGATGAGTCCACCGCCCAGAGTGCTGGAAATAAACCTCCAAAACGCCCGGCCGCAGCTCTTCCCAACTCCATTTCCCTGCAGCCTGGCCCAGTTTCTTGGAGACCATGATGATTACAGGCATTTTTCCTGCTCAGACCCCCTCACCCCAGGCCGTACCCACACAGGTGTCCAGACATTTCTCACCCAGGCACCGTTTGCCTGATGAGGAGAAAAGGGGGTGAGGGCAGGATGCGTATTTTGAGGGGAGAAGGGGGGCGTGGAGAGGGACAATGCAGTTAGCCAAACATCATCCCAGGCTGGGGAATGTCACTCCCTAGGGCCCCGGGACACTGGGCACATTCATTTGGTGCAAAGGAAGGGAAAGGAAGGCAGATCGAGATGAGGGGCTGCCTTGCCCCTCCCTGTCGCTGCTACATTCTCACATCTTAGACCCTGAAAGCCTTGGCTGTAGCTGAGGACCCTCAGCAGTGCAAGTTTAGTTGTAGCGCATTGGACAGTCTTCATAAGCTGACATAAAGTGGCATCATTCCTAAACTGGCATTCCCAGGCCCCAGATCCTCCTCACTTACTTCACCTTTTAAGTCACACTGATCATGAAAACAAAAGTCCAAGTGCGCTCTGTGGAAGTGGTGACAGGAGTCTTTGCAAGGATTTAATAGGTGGGGTTATTTCTGTCCATGCACAGGAGTCCCACACACGGGACATAACTTTCCGGCTTCCCCATCACCTCTAGCATAGGCAGTATCGACAGGGCAAAGCATCTTGGGCCAGGAAACAGGGAGCCGAGTTCTAGTCACTTTTGCCCTGGCCTTTTCTGGGGGAAATTACTAAGCTGATATGAGCTTTCATTTCTTGCATTTTGAAAATGACGGTTCCTCTTGAAGGGCAGTACTGCTGGGGAGGGGAGTTTTTTAAACTTGGGACTTGTCTATCTCATTTCCAAATTATTCCTGCTCAAACCTCAGGAAGGTATATGAATGAAGAATGAGGAACCACGACTCGCTGAATAGAGGTTATCAGCCAAGGTCACGGACAGAGTGTGAAATGTCAGATTAGTCTGATTCCACTCTCTGTTCTCTCACACACACACTTCCTGTCCCCGGAGTTTAATTAGTTTCTCCTGGCACAGGGAATGTGGCACATCTGGAAATACCTCACATTTAGTGTATTATTAACCTGCTGTGAGACTCCTCTTGCAATAATCACCTTCAGCAACGTCTCATGGGAAAAATCTCTGGCGGGCAATCTTGGGAGCAGTGTTTTAGCCATAATTATACCCATCACACCCCCAACACACTTTGGGGTTGTTTTTCTCCCAGTCCAATCTTGGGCAAATCACATACCCTCTCCGGTCTTCATGATGGTTATAGTATTTTTAAGTTGGAAGTCAGAAGGAAATGCTATTCTGCTCCCTTGCTTCTTCTCTTGGCGCTACCTTCTCCCTCCACCCTCGGCCCTGCGAACACCCGCAGCAGCCATTCTCCACTACTTGTCTTCCCTAACGCAGCCATTCTTTCTTGCCCTAGATACACACAGTGCTTTCTGCTTTGAGTTCCCTTTCTTAAAAACTGTATCTTCCAGCTAACTCCCACCGATCCTTTGGGATCCAGCTTTGACATCATCTTTTCGAGGAAGACCCCCACCACCACCTCTGGGGTTGATGTCCACATTCTATGCACGTATAGCACCCACACGCCCTCCGCCATAAGCTGCCATCGTCTGACCAATTTGTTCCCCTCCTGGACCATCAGCTTATCTTTGCGCATCCACATTAAGTTCTGGTCCTCATCGTGCTGTGTCTCCTGCTGGGTTCAGTTTGGAGTGTAGATTTGCATGCTCCTCACCCAGACCCTGCTTCAGAAGTCAAGGAGAAAGTCGTGGCTCTGCTCTTCGACACTCCGGCCGCTGCGGCAGAACTGTACTCCTGAGAAACCAAAGCTTTTAGTCTCCCTCTTAAAGGCTGGGGGATATTTGTAAATGGTTTCTATTGAGGACTGAACACTTCGTAAGAAGAGGAAAACCACATCCATCTCACCAAGCTGACAATGTGCGGGGAGTTTTCATGTGCCCTTTAACGATCCAGGACAACCTCAGATACGATGATCTTCTTTGATAGGTTAGGAAACAGACACCCTGAGAGGGACTAACTCAGGTTCCAGAGACACGAAGCTGTGAAGCTGTGACTAAAAGTCAGGTGGCACCCGACCCTGGACTAGAGCCAGGGAAAACAGTGCTTCCACACCCTTCCCCCACCTCCCATCCTTCTCCAGACAATGCTGTCAGCGTCATGCCTGCAGAAGCCCCAGGAAGAGTCACAAAGGCAGGTGATGGAGGCAGACAGCTCTGTGAGGGCCCCCCCTCTGTGATCTCAGGGAAGAACAGTGTGTACTCGTTCCCCTTCCATCTCAGTCGCGCATCGATCCCACACTTGGAAAAATCAATTTTGGCGAGGACAGGAGGAAGAGTTGCTCAGACACTTTCGTCGTTTGAGGTGCCTGCAAACATATTCCCACAGCTGTAGCTCTCTGCCTCTGTTCCCCCATCACAGCCGCTTCCTCAGACCAGAGTACCTGCTCTGGGCAGGGCTGAGTGTGGGGAATCGGGGCAGGGGAAGGTCAGGGTCAGAAGGATCACTAAGTCCCCCTGGCCCACCTCCCCACTGCACAATTGATGAGTCTGAGGCCAAAAGGTGAATGACCTGCTCAAGGCTGCACGGCTGGGAGGTGACAGAGCCAGGATATACATTCAAGTCTCTGGATGTCATTCCTATCCCTTGAAACTGGATCACAGTATGCATGTATGATCAGTGTCAGGAAGCCATAGGAAAACCGCCCTGCCCCTAACGCCCAGCGTGCCTCTATCAGGAGTCAGTGTGTTCGTGGAAGAAGTATAGAGCAGTGGTCAAGAACCCAGGCTTGGGTCAGATGGACCCAACATTGTAACTTGTTCCTACCAGAAGGTTATCGAATTTATCTGTCTCCTAGTTTCCATGTCTGTAAAAATCATGTCATTGCCAAGGACTGTTTTCACTGCATGTGTTAACACCTTAAAAAGCATTAAAACCATCCCACGAGATTGGTTTTGTTGCCTATGGTTACTTTAGGCACAGAGAGATTCAGAAGCTTGTCCAGAGTTACACACCTCGGAAGTGGCAGCAGTGGACCTTGACCTCTGGAGAGCATGCTCTAACTTCCGTGCTGTCGTACTGCACGTTGAATGTCCGTCTCCCCCACACCCACCCCACCCAATCTGGCAAGCACAGCACCCAAATGCAGACGACAACACACCTAGGTCATGTGTGCTCAGCTGCATGCCAGGCTGTTGGCCAGTTTGTCCCATTGTTGGCCAATAGGTACAGAGAAAAAAGGAAAACCATTCGTCAGCTTGGCTTCTTCGGGATGCTGCAGACTGTGTTGCTGTGTTCCTCCCTAAATGTACATTCCTGAGACATTATTTTATCACCAGAGCCTGGTTTGCTTTGGGCTGGTTTATTTCTGAAGCTGAAGGATACAGTGGCATTTGGGCATATCCAGGAAAGATCTGACAAACTGATGGCTGTTCTTGACCCCACAGAGGCCCACAGGCATTTGCTTCCACAGCAAGGCTGGGCCAGGCTGGACACTCTCAACCATCTCTCCACTCAGCACATTAACTATTTGTCATGTCCTTAAATACTCTTCTGTGATGAAATGCTAAGTGACACATCAAATATTCATCATGAGGCACCTAGCACAAGGCCAAGGGTAGAATTAGGCAGAACACATGTGATTTCTGATTATATCTCTTTACTTCTAGGCCCTGAACACCCCCAGGCAACTAGGACTCCATCCTATTCTGAAAGGAAGCCAGGAAAGTAGGTTCCACAACATCCCTTTATATGCTGCCAAAATGTCTTCAGAATCTTGGCAAGAAGTTCTTTCCTTTTTCTGTCTTTCTTTTTTTTCCTTTCAACTTTTAAAAACTGAGGTATTACTTACATGCGTGTATGTCTGCACCCACATAACCATCACCTAGATCAAGATATAGAACATTCTAGCAGCCCAGAAGTTCTCCTCGTGCTTCCTCCTGGTCAATACCCCCCACTCCCCAACACACACGTAAGAAATCACTATTTTGACAAGAAATTGGGTTTTTTTCCTTTAAAACTAACTTAGATTCTTCCTTCTGTCATTTCTGCTCACTTCCTTTCATTTTTCATTTGAAGGCAAAGGCAAAGTAGTTCTCTATTGTCCATTGATTTGAGGTTCACTAGAGTGAAAGCAGAGAAAATGAGAGGCTATGAGGATGGTCCGGGGGAGATGGTACTGGCTCGGTCTGGAGGACGGAGGGAAGGTGAAGAGGAGAGACTTGGGGGATGTATTTGGGAAGGAGAGGTGCTAGGATTGGATGTGACAGTGAGGAAATAGTGGAATCAGGCACCATCTCTAGGTTTTAACTTGAGTTTCTTGTTGAAGTAGGAAAGGTGGCAAAGGAGCAGGTTTGGGGGAAGGGCTCAATCAAGGGCCCTGTCTGGACTTACTCATTTGAGATACCTGCTGGACATCCAGCTGTAGAGACCAAGTCGGCTAGAGTTCAGGGAAGATGTCAGGCCTGGAGAGAGAGATGTATTTGGGAATCATCAGGCTACAGATGGATTTCAAAAGCCCGGAGATGGCATGGAATTACCAGAAGTGACTAGAGCAGAGAACAGGACCCAAGACAGAGCCCTCTAACTGTTCTTGTTGATGCTCGTATTTGCCTTCAATATGCGCTGACATTAGAAAGGGGAAAGTAAGCATTGTCTAATATATAATTCAGCCTGAGGATTTAGCTAATGTATTTTCAGCTTGTAAAAACATATTTAAATGTTTTTCAGCCCCTTGTGATGATACAAGGGAGTTTGGATAATTAAGTTTGGTCATTCAGCCACTACTGTAGGGTTCCAGTGGTCCCTGGCCCAGTGAACACAGATTCTTAGATGATTTCACAAGGGTTTTTCTTTATTTCAAAATGCTTGATTGAAATTGTATGTTTACCTACCATAAAGATGTATAAGCTAAACACAACATCAGGTTTTTCTGCTTTGACTAGAATTATATCAACTGACGACACTGGATATCTCGTGATGATGAGAACTTTTGTTTGACCATGACATGTATTCAGTTTTTGTTTTTTTAATAAGGAAATATACAAGTGCCTAATCAATGCACTCTTTAAGGAAGACAACTATTTTAAGGAAGACTCAGTTTATTAATCTGTAAAAATGAGAAAAATAGTCATTCCTACCTCTTTGCTTTATTCTAAATGAGATGAGGTATGTGAAGTATCCAATACCTGGCAGCGGTGGCTGTTATTATTGTAAATTTTGTTGATACAACACAGACTCCAAAGGGAACAAATAATGAAAGTTGCCCTTTTGTGTGAAAGGTGTGGAGACAACACGACCCATCTGTTCTTTGAAACGGTCTTTGGGGCCAAACATAATAACCCATTGCACAGAGTTAGCCGGGCACTTGCTACCAGTTCAGCATTTCTGTTTACATTCAATGGCATGCCTCCATCCTTACTCAAGAATCTTTCTTCAAGAAAACTGGAAAATTAACCTGACTCCCTCTCAGCTGGGCTCCCAACTGTAGAAACTAGCCAGCATCTGGAATAAAGAAAAAGACAGTCCAATCTTTCCTGAGCTGGCTCAGATGATCAGTCAGAAACAAAGGTAGGCTGAAGCAATCTGGCCTTTGGAAGTAATTTCAGCTGGTTTGTTAGTTTGTTTGCCAACAATGTTGCTTTCGAAACTCAAAAATAACAACAATAATAGTATAGAACAGGGCAATTTGTACTTGTACTGTCAGAGCCATGCCTCCAGCTCCCAGCACAGATGGAAACAGCACCCACAAAGTCTGAGAAACGGTGTGGGAGGGTTTAATTATGAAGCAGCAAGAGGGGAGGCAGGTGTGTCCAACCCCAAGGTGACAGGCATGGCATTTTAACAAGAATATCTGATTAATGCTTTAAATTTTTCAAAGCACTCCCACATAAATCATCCCATTTGACCTTCAAAATGGCCTTGCCAGATTGGTAGTATTATACTCACTCCAGAGAGGAGGATTCTGACGATGCTCAGAGAAATTAAGAAACTTATCTGAATGCTGGAGACAGGACTCAAACCCTGGGTTCCCATCCACTGTCCTCCATGGAAATCTCTTCAATGACCCTGCAGTTTATGGATCTGCCGTCTCCATCAGGGATGGGTCTGCATGGTCTGAGTCTGTCCTTGCCAAAGGAGCCGTTCTACAATTTAAAAAAAGGCATGGCCTTCAGGGGCCCAGGATAGTCATTTAAGCCATGTTCTCAGGATTTTTAATAAGTTATTTTATGAATAAAAACATTTAATCAGACATCTGGATATTTTATTCTAGCTGGAGTCAACTACCTGGATGCAACTACACACACACACACACACATATACACATCTCAATTTTTGTTCTGTTTTCTTCCAAATATTTTACTCTTTACAACTAGAATAATTCTCAGTCTCATTTATGTTTTGGCAAAACATAAGACACTGAAAAATTACGGCTGTTCACAGTGTTTGATTTGAACTATTGATTGGCTGTGTGATCCAGGGCAAGTCACTTTACTCTCTAGACCACTGTGGTCCAACAGAACTTTCCAAAATGGTCTAAATCTGAACTGTCCTAAATGGTAGCCATTAGTCATCAGTTTATTGATAAACTGAAATGTAACTAATGCAAGTCTGACTAATTAATCTTAATTCATTTAAATTTAAATAGCCACATATGGCTAGTGGCTGTTATATTGGATAAAGCAATTCTGGCCCATATCCTCACCTATAAAATGAAGTATAAGCATTTATGCTGATCAACATTATTCTAACCATAATTTCTAGCATAGAGGCATATATTAGGCACTCAATAAATATTTGTTGAATAGATACTTGTAGAAGAAAAGAGTAGCCAAATGAATAAAGGAATGAACACATAAATGACTGCATCTTAAGGCAACATCATTAAAGGAGTTAATCTGGGATGTCTTCCTGGAAAATCTAGGGTTTGACTAATGAAGAGAAACGCTGGCATTGGCTGCGACTGGGTGGGAATGCTTGGCAACTGTTCACGTGGGAACAGAACCAGGTACAATCCAGGTCACACTTGCCTTTCCCCTTCCTCCGTTGCCAGAACAGCAGCTTCCTCCCTGGGAGTATTTTCATAACCCAAGTGTCCCACTGAGAAGGAGGCTGAGTCCTGGAACAGTGGGCCAGGAAGAACATCAGGAAAGAGGGGACAATTGTCAGGAAGCCACGGGGACAGCTGCCAAGACTTCCACTCCAGCCCATGGGAAAGCCTTCCTTCAGACGTGGCTTAAAATAGCGCTGCCCCCAAACGTGCTGGTTGAAAGGAGTGGGCGAGTCAGAAGCTTCCATCTTGGCTTTGAAGCTCCGCTCTCCATTTCTGTGCCAAGGACTTTCTCCCTCCAGGTGGGGCCTGCTCTCCCTTTTCTCAACATGGGTTATGGCCGGTGCCTGAGAAGTTTCCAGAGGGAGCGTCCAACCCAGGATGCGTGTTCCCTGTTGCTGTAAGACCCAGCTGGAATGCGGGTCTTTGTCAGGAACACAAGCATCACATGGGGTGAGACAGGGTGGGGTGAGGTGGGTGGGACAGACCGCGTTGCTCCTACAGCCTCCATGAAGGAGCGCCACAGGTCCCCCACTCCACAGAGCTCTGCTCAGAGCCAAAGCTTGCCACGTTCATTCCCCCTCTCTCTTTCTTTTAGTTAACTATGTGTTCCTCCAATCTATGAACTTACTGCTTATTTTCTAATTGGGGGAAGGAGATTTTTCTCTTTTTAAAAAAATTTTTATTGAAGTGTAGTTGATTTCCAATGTTAGTTTCAGGTGTACAGCAAAGTGATTCAGTTACACATATACATACTTTTTTTTTCTTTTCAGATTCTTTTCCATTATATGTTATTACAAGAAATTGAATATATTTCCCTGTGCTGTACAATAGGACCTTATTTTTTAACTCTTTTATATATAGTAATGTGTGTCTGTTAATCCCCAACCCTGAATTTATCCCTCCTGGGGCGGGGTTGGGGATTTCTTATTGGGGTAAAATATGCATCACATAAGGTTTACCATTTTAACAGTTTTGAAGTGTATTAAGTGGTATTAAGTACAACATTCGCATCGTGCAACCATCTCCCAAACTCTTCATCATTCCGACCTGGAACTCTATACCACTGAATAGCAACTCCCAATTGCCCCCCTCCCTTCAGTTCCTGGTAACAAACATTCTGTTTTCTGTCTCTGTGAATTTAACTACTCTAGGCACCTCATATTAGTGGAACCGTACAGTGTTTCTCTTTTTGTGACTGGCTTATTTCACTTCACATAATGTCTTCAAGTTTCATCCATGTTGTCACGTGTATCAGAATTTCCTTCTTTTTTAAGGCTGAATAATACTCCATTATATGTATATATCACATTTTGTTTATCCACAGTTGGATTGTTTCCACTTAGGGGCTATTGTGAATAATGCTGCTATGAACATGGGTGTATGAGCATCTGCTTGAGACCCTACTTTCAATTCTTTTGGGCATGTGCCTGGAAGTGATATTGCTTGATTATATGGTAATTCTATGATTAACATTTTGAGGAATTGCTTTTATTTTTAAACCATCCTAAACTCTTTTTCTTTTACCTTTTAGCTCTTAAATCTTATTCCTAATCCTCAAATCCTACCTACACATGTATTACCAACTTTTCATATCCCAGGTTTTAGCTTTTCATTTGAATTCTTAATCTCTTATTTCTTTTTACTTTCTAAACATCTCGGCTTCTAGCATTTTATCTTTTTATTTTGGACCTTGTCTATTTTATCTAATCAAATGTGTTTCTTTATGCTATGAGCTTTTTGCTTTAGTTTATTTTTAAGCCATTTCCAAATAATCCTTTTTATTTATATGGTTTATTTTTGTTTTACTTAAGAGTTTATATAGCTGACTTCATATATCTATAATATCCATCCCACAAATCTAACATATTTCTGATAGCTTTAAATGTTTCTCTTCTGGGATGCCGTGTAAGAAATGTTGTAAAGAAGGGGTGGGGATAATAGCAATTGAAGGCTGTCATGGGTCAGGTTCCCTGGTAAACAGACTGAGGCAGAAATTTGCACTCAGGAGGCTTATGGCTGAGGGCACTCAGGAGCTACACCTGCAAAGAAATGAGGGAAGCAGGAGGGGATAGAGGGAGAAGTTGAACTGTGATGCATTTGCAAGGGAGGTCTCAGGCCCACGGGGAGCTCTGAAGCTGAGATGGACCTTCAGAGATACCGCAAAATGAGGCTGGGGACTGGGTCTTTATTTACTAGAACCCTGAATGTACCAGGAGGCATAATCTTGGGTAAGAAGTCCCTGCCCTTGAGAACCATGCTGGGAGGGACTCGGTGTATGCTCTCAGCAGGTGACACTCCTAGGGGTGGGGTGGGGAATCTGAGTGATGCACTACAGCTTCCACTGTAGGTGTCCCAAGAGAAAACATACCATATTCTAGGAGGATAGAGCCCCATAATCTGCTCCTGTGGTGGTCAGCCAATTCAGAGGAATGTATTAAAATTATCTGGGGAAAACAATTTATAAGACTCCTCCCCACCAAGTCTGTGTAGTTTGAAAAATCAGATCCTTCTCGTATACCTCCCAGCACACTTTGAAGTGGAGAACTACTAGTCTAGGCCAAAATGATGATACCCTAACTTCTTATGAATGGCTTTTACAAAAGTTATGTTCAGGCCATGTATAGGACCCCACAAAAAGATGTACTTTCTCTCCATGACAAGTGCTGTGTAGGAGTGGATTCAGGTTTTGTGGGGTCTGAAGATTATATAATTTGTGGGAACTCTTTAAGAAAAATGTTACAAAATTATGAATATAAAATTGGCAGGCATTGCCCAGGGCCTTGGAGGGAGCCTCCTCTGTCTGAGGCCATTACTGCACAACCTGGCTGAGGGGCCCTGCTCACAATCTCAGGGGTGGGTCACTCCCCTTGGAGGGCTGTGCTCACCAGCTGTTGAATTACCTTCTCCCTTTAGACAGTCCTGAGGGATTCTTCCTGGGCTAAGTCCCACATAAGTGACCCCAACCTACGTCCCAACCTCAAGGCAAGTGATCTCACTTGGACACTCTGAAGATACTCAGTTTTCAGGAACTTTTGGACTGCTTTGGACCAGATGCATGAGGCCAGGCAGATGTGGGCCATGATTCTTTACTGGGAGCAAAGGATAAATTATTTAATGATAAAATGATCAATAATAATAGTAGGTAATAGCTGTTAAACACTTAGCCTGTGCCAGCCCTCGTTCTGAGCACATATGAATGATCACATTTCATCTTCATAAGCACACCAGTTGGCATATAGTATTTCTACTGCCATTTGACAGATGAAGGAATTGAGGTCTAGAGATTTTATTTTTATTTTTTTAAAAATTTTTGGGGGTAATTAGGTTTGTTTGTTTGTTTTAATGGCGATACTGGGGATTGAACCCAGGACCTCACACATGCTAAGTACGTACTCTACCACTGAGCTATACCCTCCCCTCGAAAGTATAGAGATTTTAAATAAGATGCCCAGAGACTCACAACTAGAAAGCAGGATTAAACCCAGGCTCTGACTCCAGAGTGTCTGCCCTGTCACAGTTCCCACCCCTGCTCCCGTGCTGTTCTGCTCTATAAGAAGGCCAGAGGTGGTGTGTGTGTGTGTGTGTGCGCGCGCGCGCATGTGTGTGTGTGTGTGTGTGTGTGTGTGCGCCTGTGTGTTGCTCCTTACTGGAAACGTGGCCAATTCAGGTCCAATGGTAAAGACTCTGGTATATTAGGTTTTCTGAAGGTTTTAAAGTCCTTTGCTGAAGAGTTTTAAGTGTTCAAGTCAAGTAAAGCACTCAAGGGATGCTTAAAAGGGCAGGTGCTGTACTTGGTGTCTGAGCCCCTCAGATTGGGTCCAGGGCACAGGCTAAGGCATGCTTTAAAAGGTCAGGCCTTTGTTCCCCTCAAACTAACCTGCTCAACGCCACCTTTCATTTTAGAACATTCCTTTCCCATGGGTCTGGGCTGTTTACTTCTGTGACAGTCAAGGGAGAAAAAAAAAAAGAAGGAATTTTGAAAGCACCTATGGTGAATGGGCAACCCTTATCTCAGTCAACCTTTGCTCCATAGCGTGGGTGAACAGAATTCCTTTCTTCTGGCTTTGATTCATTTCCCTGATAAGCTGAAGCTTCTCTGCCTTACCACACGCTGCCCTGTCTGCTCACACAAACCGTCTCCTCTGGGTGATAATCTGTACTTATTCTCCAGGCTCAAATAACATCTCTGGAAATCTAAACACCAGGATGGGTAGCGATTCCAATGAGCCCTTCTTTCAAGTTTTTATAGAATGAATTGACTCCCATGGATGAGTCTTTCACAGATAGAGTTATTAATCTAAATGGAAAAAAAATCCTTGCTAAACTTACTTTCCTTGAAAAACAGTTGTATCGAATGATAGCACATGTAATAAATCTCAGGGGAACATACATTTCCATCTATATTGTCTATTATATGTTGTGGCTAGCCCTGTTTTGCTGTGGTCTGAGTAAAAAGTATACATTTTCCCCCTCACTTACCTTTGCGTAACTTCCCTGGAGCCTACCTGTACTTATGATTGTGCTGCGGAGGCCAGGGGACAGGCAATAAATGCACCAGGTTTTTCTTGCTTTGTTCAAGCTGTTACTATTAAAGAATCTTTTCAACCTTGGATGCCTCAGAGGAGAGGTTTCTCCTCTCATCTCCTCCGAATGGATTGCCATTACCTTAAAACGATTTTATTCACATTCTGTTCCAGCAAATGTAGGACTTACCCTCCAGGTGACTTGCTTGACAGGGAAGAAACATGTAAAGCAGAAATTGGAAGAGGCCATCCAGGAATTTTTCAAATGAATTTCTCATAGACTTGCCACTGCCTTAAAAAAAAACCCCTCAGAGCCACAGGAAAGCACCTCAGTGTGCCTGATCTAGCCTCTACGGACAGGAACTGCGTATAAGAAAAGCTCCATGATCTTGATATTGATGTCTGACTCTTAATGCTTGTACAGAACACACTGTCCACTGCTCTAAGAGTTGGAGGAGTTGGAATGTGGTTTTGATGGCTAATAGCACCATCCCATGGAGTGGGTTAAACAGGGATGCATCCTGGACTTTTTAAAACATTGTATACAAATGACTTGATAACACTGATGCGATAGCCACACATTCCCACTGCGCCAAAGAGAAAACAAAGGTAACATTCTCTTATATTAAAATGCCAAGGGATGCTCAATGTCATTAATCATTAAGGAAATGCAAATCAAAACCACAATGAGATACCACAGCATACCCATTAGGATGGCTACTATCAAAAAACCCAGAAAATCACAAGGAAAGAAATTGAGGAAAGAAATGGTTGAAAAAACTGAAACCCTTTTGCTCTGTTGTTGGGAATGTAAAATGGTATAGTTGCTATGGAAAACAAGGTAGTAGTTCCTCAAAAAAATAAAAATAGAATTACAATATGATCTAGAAATTCCACTTTGGGTATATACCCAGAAGAATTGAAAGCAAGATCTCAAAGAGATGCTGGTACAGCCACGTTCATAGCAGCATTATTCACAAAAGCAAGACTGTGAAAGTAGCCCAAGTGTCTGTCATTGGAGGATGGATAAACAAAGTGTGGTATATACATACAATAGAATATTATTCAACCTTAAAAAAGAAGCAAATTCTGACAAATGTTTACAACATGGATGAACCTTGGAGACATGCTAAGTGAAATAAAGCAGTCACAAAAAGGCAAATATTCTTATGATTCCACTTATATGAAAGAATAGTCTAGACTAGACTAGACTAGACTAGTCAAGTTCATAGAGACAAAAAGTAGAATGGTGGTTTCCAGGGTCTGGGAGAAGGAAGAATGAAGAGTTATTGTTTAACAGGTACAGAGTTTCAGTTTTGCAAGATGAAAAGAGCTCTGGAGAGATGGATGATGGTGATGTTTGCACAACAATGTGAAAGTAACACTACTGAACGATACACTTAAAAATGGTTACAGGGCATCTTAAAGGCTGCATCAAGAAGGGTTCACTCTGCAAGGTTAAAAGTTCTATGAGTGTCCTACTGAGAACTGTTATGGCTGAGGCTGGAGTTTCACCTGCTTTTTTTTCTCTGCTAAGTGTATTATGGCCATGCTCAAGGGCATTGTGTCCTTGATCACCCAGGTGGTGGTTCAGTTGGACCCCAAGTTACCACGAATAACAAAAACCTGAAAAGTAAAGGCATAAATGAGCGGAAGTCCAAAGGCAGGTAATTTGGAGCTGACATGGCCACTGCATGGTCATTAGATACCCAGATTTTTTCAGGAGCTTTGCTCCATCATCTTTGCATCAACTTTGTGATGCAAGATGGTTGCTAGAGCTCTAGCTGTCACACCAACACTCCGAAGAGCAGACTAGAGGAAAGAGGAAGAAAGGCTAACTATTTTCAATATAAGAAAACTTCGATAAACAGTAAGTTTCTTCTCTATAGCACGGGGAACTACATTCAATATCTTGTGGTAACCTATTATGAAAAAGAATAAGAAAACTAAATATGTATGTATATGTATGATTGAAACATTATGCTGTACACCAGAAATTAACACACATTATAAGCTGACTATATGTCAGTAAAAAAGTATACATATAAAGTAAACTTCCAGAAACCCCACACAACCTTTTCACCTATATATCATTATTTAAAACTTAGTCATATAATCAGTCTCTTAGATTGTTAGTGATGTAGCCATACAAAAGTCAAGATTCTATTATTTCTAGATACCAGGAAAGTGGATGTACAGAGAACAACTAACAACCTCTGCCACAGCTGGAAAGACTAGACAGAGATGGACTCAATTCCAAATCCTACCTTTTTTCTATCACTCCACCGCTCTTCACTTCAGGATAAAGAAGTGGCATTAGCCGAAGCCTAAAGGTGTGAGATTTCAGGGGAGTTCAAAAGAAGAGTGAGGACCTCAGTGTGGCAGGTACACCAGGTGTGTGCTTAGATATAGTGGCCATGGTGTTAGGAAGGTAGACACGTGTGATGAAGAGCCTTGAATACCAAGGGAAGAAGTCTGGATACGCTCTGGTCAAAAAGTCAGTGGGAGTCATTGCAGGTTTTTGAGAAGGGGAGGAACCTCTATTCACATGGTTGCTGAGGATCCCGAGGATATGACAGAGCGGTCTAATGTTCAGGGGGTTTAATATTTGGCATGTCTCTAATACCAGGCAAGTTGCTTAACTTCTTTGTGGCTTTTTTCCTCAAGTGTACATAAGTTAATCTAAGTGCTGAAAATAGCACCTGGCATATAGTATGTGCTATAAAACTGTTACTGTTTGCTGTTGTTGTTATTAAATTCCATGCAGCCAAACAGAGGCGAAGCAAGATGCATTCTCCTAGGGCTGAGAGACACCAGAAGAGAGGCAATTAGGGGCTTCCTCAACAGCCCTGCGTGGTTCTCCAGGGTCCGGTCAATGTAAGGGGGACTCCTTCCTGAAGCTAGAAGAGGATATGGATTTTGATGAATTTGGAACAGTACTCCACTCCAGATTTTTCAACCTCCCTGTTCTTTGCTCTTTTCTGGGCTCAGGATTTAAGCTAGATGCCTCCAGGCTCAAGATGCAATTTGTTTTTTTCTGAAAGCCAGACCGGAACTGAGTTGAGACAGCATCACTTTAATGTTCCTGTTCTATGTCTACTCCCAGAGGAAGGGAGGCTCATCTTGCAGCTCTAGAATCCTGCAGCAGGAAGGAGCTTAATTTCCCTACCCAGCAAGAGGCAGATAGTCCCCTCCAGCAACTCCTCGGGGCCAGAGAATTTCAGTGGGAGACTCCAGGAGCCTCGGAAATCCCAGCTGCAGCTCTCTGCTTCAATGAAGTAGTCTAATCTCAGTCTAATTTAAAAGAAAAACATCTTCCCAAGGGCCTTGGGAATAATTAATATAACTTCAAAAATAAAATCATTTTTAGTAGCATATCCCTTTCCCCAGGTAATACCTAGAATTAGTTTGAGGAGAGTATTGCCAAGATGTAAAACTGAATGCTGAAAATACTCCATCAAGCTGGATACTCCAGCAAGATTGCCACTCTGTTTCATGAAAGCAGCAGCAAAAGGGTGTTGTGAGGTTGGTATCATCATCATTATTTTTAAGATGAGATAACAGTCCCTCGGAGGGCGATGGAGCTGAGTGAGGCTCAGTCCCAGGACTTTTATACCAAAACTTGTCTAATTTCCGACTGACCAGCATGTGGCGCTGTTAGCCATTGTCTCTTTCTGGTAACTCTTTCTTTTGGTTTCTATGATACTAACTTCCTCTGATTTTTCTCCTCCCTATGTAACTGATTCTTCTTAGCACTATTTAATGTCTCCTTTTCCCCTGCCTGTCCCTCAGAGGTTGCCCGATCCCAATAAATTTGTTTCAGAAGTAGATCTCAAATCCACCCTCTCCTTTCTTTTCTTTAAGATTTTTTTTTAAATCTAACATAATTTAAAAAGGCTAATAGTGCTAAAATGTTTATAACTGAATAGAGCAGTCCCATTCTCATATCAACCTGCCCCAATACTGGTCCTGCTCCCAAAAGGCAGAACTGCTGCATTCAGGTGTGTAGGTTGTGCAAAACTCAACTTTGGGGGCACCATTTGAATACATCATGATGGGAATGGCACCTCCAGAGTGGTGAAATGCATAACCTTCACCATCGTATATAATAGCCTAGCCAAGTTGTAACCACTCTCCACTCTTTTAGCTATTTCTTCTAGTGTTTACCTTTATGATTCTAAATAATAATCTTGAACAGTTTTTTGTTAGTTCTCCAATATTGATTGTAACGTATTGACTTCTTTTGTTCATGAGTGATTATTTCACTTTCTCAGCCTCCGCCAGTGCTTTCCCATGACTTGTCCTCTCTTGTCTTTTTATCTGTATAGTTATGTCACAATTTCATTTCAATCAATATTTAATGTCTACCTAATTAGGACCACATAAGTACTGTTTACTATTGTGTCAAGTAGTGTACTATTATTACAGTTGCTTCCTAGTTCAACTTAGTTTTTTCACAAAGTTAATAAGTTCCTCCTCCCCCCATTTTTCTTAGTATTATAGGTACCAATGTCTATATATTCGGTCTCTTCATCTCCTCCAACAACTTCTCAAATGCAATCTGCTATCATACCATGCCTTTTTTTTTTTTTTTTTTTTTTTTGGCCTGGAGAATTATCTCCTGAGCCTTTAATCTTCTGTTCTATGGACTGGTTTCTCTCTAGGTAACTGGCTTACTCTCAGCTACCTGGCTCTTGTCCTGAGACTTCCCTTCACCACTAGCCTGGAAATTTCCTTCACTTTTCTCCCATCCTGCTTGGATCTCATGCTTTCTTTTTCCTTGTTGGGTGGAGCATATTGCCTCGTAGCTTCAGACATGATACATTGGAGGTAGGTTTGTTGAGATTTTTGTATGCCTAAAATAACTTTATTCTGTCATCACATATCTTGATAGTTTGGCTAACTGTATATTCCAAAGTAGAAATGATTATTCTTCACAATATTGCATGTAGTTCTCCACTGTCTTCTGGCTTCCATGGTAGCTGCTAGGTACTAAACCTTTGTATGTAACCTGTTTTTCTTTCTGGAACATTTTTATATTAGTTCTTTTTCCCTTGCATATTTTAATTTCGTGATATGTCTTGGTACAGCCTTTTTTTAACCACTTTTATTGTGACAGAGTTCCTGTAAACTACACATATTTCAGATATACATTTTGATGAATTTTGATCGATATACACACCCATGAAATCACCACCACAATCAAAATACCTAACATTACTATCATTCCCCAAGAGGTGCAATTTTTGCATTCCCAATTTATCCTTTTCCATCTGCTTTACCCCCTGTAACCATAAGTTTGTTCTCTATGTCTGTGAATCTGTTTCTGTTTTGTAAATAATTTCATTTGTGTCCTTTTTTCTTTATATTCCACAAATAAGCAATATCATATGGCATTTTTCTTTGTCTTTCTGGCTTACTTCACTTAGAATGATGCTCTCCAGGTCTATCCATGTTGCAGCAGATGGCATTATTTTATTCTTTTTTATGGCTCAGTAGCATTCTATTGTGTGCACATCACATCTTCTTTATCCAGTCCTCTGTCAGTGGACATTTGGGTTGTTTCCATGTCTTGGCTATTGTAAATAGTGCTTCTGTGAACATTGGGGTTCATGTGTCTCTTTGAATTATATTTTTCTCTGGATATATCCCCAGGAGTAGGGTTGCGGGATCATACTGTGAGTTTATTTTTAGTTTTTTAAGGAACCTCCATACCATCCTCCATAGTGGCTTGGTGCAGCCTTTTTAAGTTTATTTTGGGAGGAACACTTTTTATACTTTTAATACCTTTGTACTTTGGTTTTACAAAATGTCATCAAATTATTTTCTTGATAATTTTGTTTCATCTGTTTTCACTATTCCATTTTTCTACAACCTCTAATGGTTTGATATCAGAGGTTGAATCCTCTAATTTCCCTATCTTTTTCTATCTTATTATTTATATCTTTGTCTCTGTGTTCTGCTTTCAATGAGATTTCTTCAACTTCTTCTTCTGAATTTTTAATTATATTGCTAATTTATGAGAGCTTTTTCTTTTCTGTTATTGTTCCTTTTTTATAGCATCCACATCTCTCTGAAGATGCTAATTATTGTTTGCCTTAAAGTACGTTTTCTTCTGCTCTTTGTTTTCTTGGATTTCTTTTTTTCTCTCTCTCTCTCTGTTTTTTATGTAACAGTCCTTTCTCAAAAATCTAGACCTCTTACTTTCTGTGTATTTTTAAAACTAAAAGTCCTCTGTGATTGGGCAAGCCTTGATGACTGCTGGGGTTCAAATTATAGAATGGATGTTTTCCTTGGGGAAATGTACATGCACATGTGTGTGTGTGTGTGTGTGTGTGTGTCCTTCCCTCTTCCTCTACCAGGGCCGTTGAGATTCTCCAGAGAAAGATGCTTCAGTCTCCTCTCATGAGGGTGTAAGTGTGGCAGCGTATTTCCTAGGGGAAAAGGGAAGGGGACTGAGTGCCTCACCATTCAGGATGCAGCCTTTCACACAGTTCCTCTTTTCAGTCGAACACTTTACCCAAGCTCACTGCCGTGCCTGGTGTCTCTGAATTCAGAGGCCCTCTGGTTCAACTGCTTTAGAGAATAAATCCCTTCTCTTCTACCAAAGTGGGAGATCTAATCACCTGGATGTGCAAGGTATGATACTCAAGGCTTAACCAATCGTTTTACAGACTTTCAACCAAGACCCCTTTTTTCAACCATACCACACCTCCACATTCCACAGCACCTAGCACCTAGCACCTCCAGACTTTTGTTCTCTTCTGGGTTTTTCAGATTGAATAAGATTGATTTTCACTAATGTACCCATCCACAGACACTTAACTTTAATATTTGCAAGATTTATCTGCTCTGCTAAACCAATTCCCGACATTCCACATAATTTTTATCTTTATATATTGTCGTTTAGGATTATGTTTTCCTAGTTTCACCAGTGATGAAATACATGTTTTATTCTAGTCCTTCTTATTGCTTTGGGTGATTTTTTAAAGACAAGTAAGCAGAAATGTAAACTTAAAACCACAAGGCACTTATCCCTTCCTTCCCTTTCCATTTCCACTGCTTAGTTCACATCCTCATCAACTCTCACCTGTACCTTTCAAGTATCATCTAGCTGGTCCCCTACTCCAGTTTCTTTCCCCTCCAATTCATCCTTCACAGACAACCTGATCTGACTGCATCCCTCCCCAACTCAAGAATATTCAATGGCTACCCACAACAAACAGAACTGTGTCCTTCTCAATTTGATTCCAGCCAACGTTTCCAGTTTTATTTACCTCTATATTCTTAAAGTTTATTTTCCAACAAGCATCTATTGAAAAGTTACCATATGCTTAGGTCCATACTAAGCATTGTAAATACAAAGATGAAAATGACAGCTCATGTATTCAGAAGCCATGAAGTCACAGACAAGTGAAGGAATACAGCTATTCTTTCTACCTGGCATCTGCTTCTCATCCCTATTTCAGTTGTCAGAATTCTACCCATTCAAAGTCAGTCTCAAGCAACAAGCCTCCTTTATCTCCATGTTGAAATTAATTGCTTCCATCCCCCACACTCTCTTGACCACTTCTTCTGTATACCTGTTAGAACACTGACTCCAGGAATTTCCCTGAATATGTCTGTAGATATGTCTGTCTCCCGCACCTGATGGGGAACTCCTCAGTGGTAAGGAAGACAATGATCTCTATTATACCAGGAAAGTGTTTTGCATAAAGTAGGAACTCAACAAAAATGTATTGGAAATATCAAGTTTTCCTGTTACTGAATTCAAGGGAAAATGGTTAGCTGGTGTTTATATAAAAGACACTGAATTGCTTTATTTATTCTTTTGACATCCAAACATTTATTAACCTGCTGTGGACCAGACCCTGTGCCATTCACTATGATCACAAAGATGAAGAAGACAGTCATACCCTAAATTGTCTCATAGTCCAACAAGGAGACAATAGTGCAAACAACTGCCAAAACCTGTGATGGGTGCTGTAAGAGAAGTAGGAGCAAGGCGAAAGGAGCTTAGGATCCTGCCTGGGAAGCGGGGAGGGCACCAGAAAGAAGGTGATATCCAGCTAAGATGTGAAAGATGAAGAGCAGCTCCCTAGAGAGAGAAGAAATAAAAAGGAAACACTAATGCATGTTATTTCCACTTATGGCTGTATGAGGAGGAGGGACCCATAACTCTTATTGGAACAAATTCATCCTTTCTGTATTCAAATATGTAGTAAGGACCTACTATGGACCAGGTCCCATGCTAAGGAAATAATTTTAATATAAGTCCTCTAAAAGGTAGATAAAGGAGCAGCATATTTTAATTCAACAAAGGATATTACAGAGAATTGCAGTGATGTAGTGCAGGTATGTGTTCTGATGATAATGAAAAGAAAAAGCTTAGAAGAATGCATGTTGATGACTTATCCATTAGGCAGTTTCTCTCAAATATCAACTGCCCCAGCAAGCATTTGGCAAGAACTGCATTGCAATCAATCCCTGGTTGAATTCTCTGATGAGGGTCGGAAGTGCCATTATTCTGAGCTGTTGATTAAAGAGGGATTCACATGCTTTACATACCAGATGTGCAGGAGGTGGGGCCACTGGCCTGTGCTGAATGATTAGGAGCCTGATTTATATTCTCTCTCAGAGACAGGGGCAGTGTACTGCTCATTATGGCTGAGGAAGGAAGTGTGTGTGTGTGTGTGTGTGTGTGTGTGTGTGTGTATTTAATATTGACCTCATGCCAGTCACCACACTATGCACTTTACATTATCTTCCTTAATTTTCACTGTGATAATTTTGAGATGGACACAGAAGGAGATGCCTGCTGACACAGAAAGTATTTTCTTTGATCTATTATTGCTATTATTATTTATTTCACACTTTTAGCAGAGAAACTGCCAGCCAGTTCTCAGTGTATGTAGACATAGACAGTCACCTTGGGACATACCTTTCTGCCTAGTGAAGTTACTTGAGTAGCCTCCCTCCCTTTTGGAAATGTCATATCTATAGGCAATCCACGCCCCAGAGAAGGTTGTAATAGCACCTGTTTTGTGATCAACTATGCTTTTCCTTCCTAATTTCTCTGAACATTTGGAGGTCATAGTAGGAAGGGACTGTGCATGTTTGCATAAGGCCAAGAGGTGCCAATAAACTAAAGGGTGAAAGCTCTTCCTTTTGAAGTTCACCATTATTAGAACCTCTTTGAATGAGCATTCCTCCAACTTAGATATCAGCTCCACAAGGTCAGGGTTCATCTCTGTATCCACAGGACCTATATGGTGGCTAGCACATAGTAGGTACTCAATAAATATTCTTTAATGACTTTACCCCATAATCCCCCAATTCTTTACCCCATATCCCTGCTTCCAAGTTTTCCAGACTAAATGTTTACTTTTCCTTTTTTATTAACTCTTCATTCACTAATCTCCCTGAAATAATTAACCAAAAAGTTTCAGCACTTCAAAGTCTCTTTAGATATTCATATGCAATTGAAAATTATAAAATCATGTCCTCAAGTAGAATAAAATGTTTGCTTTCTTGTTTGTTATAACCAGAGAATGTGCAACCAGATTATCTAATATTTATGCCAAGTTGTTTAAATAATTAAGCTAAAAAAGGTGGTAGGTAATAAGAGGGTATTTTAAACCATTTAGTATTGGAACTGTATCCACTATCAGGTAGATCCTACTTCTTCTGACTTTAGTGGTAATGTTTCCTCACTGGAAGCTATGATACATTTACTGTTTTCAGATTACATGTTTGTTTAAAAAAAAAAAGGTTTAAACTTTGAATGACTTTAGCTGAATTTCATTCAAGGCATTTTTTTCCCCCAGAGTTGACAAATATTTATTTTTACCACCCCATTCAAAGCATTTTTAAATGAATTTGTCATAATTATTTAGGTGTTTTTAGAACTCTTTATAAAACTAAGAAATGACAGAGTTAGACAAATTTGATTTTAGCCTGTCAACAATCTGTTAATCTATGAGTTGAGAGGAAATCAGTGCTGTTTAAGTCAATTTAACAAACACACATTGAAAACCAACTATGTGCCAGGCATTATGATATGAACAAAAGAAAGAAACATGTAAAACATGGTTCCTGCCTCTAAGAAGCTTATAGTCTAGTAGGGAGAGACAGATGACTAAAGAAATCGTTATAATGCAGAGAGAAGAGATGGAACCAGATCTAAGGAACCACTCTTATAGGACAGAAGCAGCATCTATCCACTTTAACAGGAGAGAAGGCAAAGTGGACATCTACATATATAGGTAGTTTCTGTTCTGAGCTGAAGAGAGGTTTATTCCATCTTAATCTTCTTTATCCACTTAATCCCTCTATTACTATTATGTGTATGGCCAGATTTAGGGCAGTAATATTTAGGTTTAGAATAAGCTTAAAGGAAAAATACTGACCCTCAATCTTGTCTCAAATATCTATCTGAAGGATTGAGATAAGCAATGAAGAGTAGACAATTAAATGGTCAGTTATGCTGACTTCTTGTTAAAGATGTAAATTAAATTTCCTCTAAATTTGTTCTACAGACTATCATAAATATATTTAAATCACTATAATAAATGGTGTTGGCTGTATATTCAATGTGATTGAAATTTTACATTCGTCCCATCAAGAGGTGGAATATGCATTCCCTCGTTTTAATCTGGGTTGACCTTAGTGTCTTTGCTTGTAGCCAACAGAATTTAGTAGATGTGGCACTGCTTTACTTCCAAGCTGCATCAGAAAAGGCCAAGCAGCTTTCACTTGGTTCTCTTGGGATGATTGCTCTGAAGGAAGACAGCTACTATGCTGGAGAGGCAACATTTAGACAATTCATCCACAGCCTCAGCTGAGCTCCCAGCCAACAGCCAACACCAACTGCCAGCCTGTGAGGAGGCCCTGGACATCAAGTCTAGCTGAGTTTCACGTGACTGATGCCCCAACTGACAACTGAATTCAACTACATTAAAGATCTCAAGCGAAAACTGTTTAGCTGAGGCCTTCTCAAACTTCTGACCCACAAAATCATGATTAAATTAAATTGGTGGTTTTTAAACTGCTAATGTTAGGGATAATTTCTTATACAGCAGTAGTAACCCAAACAGTGATCAAACACACAAAAAAAGAGAAAATATAAATTTCTGATATCCAGAATGAAGGAGAGGACAACAGTATAGATATTACACATGGTAAGAGAAAATAAAACAACATTATGAACAGCTTCATGCCAAAATATTTAACAATTTAGATTAAGTGGACAAATTTGGAAAAACACTGATTACCAAAGCAGATATGACATAGAAAATCTAAGCCATAAACCTGTATGATAACAAAGAGAAATTAAATTTATATTTTAAAATGTTCTCACAAAGGAAACCCAGCCTCAGACAATCAACGATAAATTTAGCCAAACACTTAAGGAAGAGATGATACCAATATTACATAAACTCAGAAAATATAAAAGCTGATTAGGAACACTTTCCAGCTCATTTTATTAGGGCAGCACAATCTTGATCTCAAAGGCAAAGACATTATAAGAAAACATAACTTGAGGCCATTAGTCTCTCATCAACAGAGATGCAAATATTATTAACAAAATGTTAGCAAATGATATTCAGAAATTCATGAAAAGATAATACAACCTAAGTGAACTCATCCCAGGAACACAAAGTTGGTTCAACAATCAAATATAAATTAAGTTCAATATATAAAAATTAATTGAACATCTATAGAATTAAATGAAAAATAAAATTAGAAATAAATGAAAAATAAAATTTTAAGAATGCCAGTCACAATAGTATCAAAAAGATTATCTAGGAATAAGTCTAATGCAAAACATGCAAGATGCCTGCTTTGAAAACTACAAAACATTCCCAAGAGAAATTTTAAGGCTTAAATAAATGGATATATATGCCATATCCATCATCACAAGACTCAATATTGTTAAGATAGCCATTCCTTTCAAATTAATCTACAGAATCAATGAAAAATAGATCAAAATGTCACAGACATTTTAAAAGAAATTCGATGAGCTGATTCTTAGATTTTTATAGAAATATGAAGTATCTAGAATATTTAAAACAATTTTTAAAAGTTGAGACAAATTTGAAGACTTATACTACTTGATTTCAAGAGTTAGAATAAAATACAGTAGTCAAGTTGGGTAGTACTGGAATAAGAATAGACAAATAGGTCCAATGGAACAGAACACAGAGTTCAAAAATAGTTCCAGACATAGAGACAATTAGCTTTTGATCAAAGCCCAAAGTTGATTTTACAGGAAAAAAATTATTTTTAACAAATAGTACTGGAACAATGATATCTATACAAGATAAAACAAACCTGAACCTCTGTTTCACACTCTACACAAAAATAATTTGGGATGGATCATAGACCTAAATGTAAAAACTAGAACCATAAAATTGTAAGAAGATGACATTGAGAGTATCTTTATTCTCCTATACCTTGAGGAAGACAAAGATTGCTGTGGACACAAAAAGTACTATGTATATGAGAAAAAAAATGATACTTCATAAATCTATTTTTTAATATTGTATTTCATAAATATTAAAAACTTCTGCTCATCAAAAATCACTATTAAGACAATAAATATGCAATCCATGGACTAGGAAAAATATTTGCAATACATATATCTGACAAAGGACTTATATCCAAAATATGCAAAGAATTCCTACAAATCAACAATAAAAAGATAAACTTAAATATATATATATATATATATATATACACCAGATTTGAACAGACACTTCACAGAAGGTGATATGAAGTGGCCAATAAACACATGAAAAAATGCTCAGCATCATGAGTCATCAAGGAAATATAAATTAAAACCATGGTGTGGTACCCTATCCCACCTAGTAGAATCGTTAAAAATCAAAAATTGGTAACACCGACTCATGGGGTGAAGATGTGGAATAACTTGAACTTCATGCATTACTGATGAGAGAAGCTAAAATATTACAGCTGCTTTGGATACCTGGCTGTACTTTTAAATTTAAACATGCATCTACCTATGACCCAGAAATTATACTCCTAGGTATTTATCCCCAAGAAAATAAAACCAGAACAAAGTAAAATCTACAAGTGGCTTCTATAGGAATGCTCAAAGCAGCCTTACTCATAAAAGCCAGAAACTACAAACAACCCCAGTGTACACTGACAAGAGAACAGATAAACAAGATGTATTATCTTCCTACTATGGACTACTACTTAGAAATAAAAAAGGATGTACTACTTATACGTGCAATAACGTGGACAGATCTAAAAAACATGTGTTGAGTGAAAGAAATGAGTCACAAAAGAGTATGTACTTCATGATTGTACTATATGACTCCATTTATGAAGCCCAAGAACAGGCATAACTAATTTATGGGGGAAATAATCAGAAACTACCTCTAGGTGGATGGAGAAATGGGGGATTGATGGGAAAGGGGCACATGGAAACTCTCTGGAGTGACGGAAACATGTATCTTGTTTGGTATATACATAGGTGTGTGTATA